>NW_024081315.1:87322-101218 GCF_003009895.1 Hyaena hyaena | reverse complement strand
TATATATATATAGAACATATATATATATATAGAACATATATATATATATAGAACATATATATATATATATATATATATATAAAGTAAAAACTGACAAAGCCAAAGGAGAATTAAATAATATATAATAATAGTTGAGGACTTTAATACCCCACTCTCAGTAGTCATCCAAAAAACAAATAATAAAACAGATTTGAACAACACTGTAGACACAAATGGACCTAACAGATACATGCAGAACTTTCTATCAGACAACAGTAGAATACACATTCTTCTTAAGTGCATATGGAACATTTTCTGGGATAGACAATAAGTTAGGCCACAAAAAAAAGAAGTCTTAAAAAATTCAAGAAGATTGAAATCATACCAAATATCTACTCTGACAAAAATTGTATGGGACTAGAAATCAATACCAGGAGGAAAACTAGGACACACGAATGAAAAATAAAATTAGTACTTTTCCAAAGAACCAATAGATCAAATAGGAAATTAAAGGAGAAATTAAAAAGTATCTTCAGACAAATGAAAATGGAAACACAACATAACAAAACTTAGGAAATGCAGCAAAAGCAGTTCTAAGAGGGATGTTCCTAGCAATAAACACATTAAGAAATGAGAAGGGTGGAGTGAAAGTAGCAGCAGAGTAGGAGGTCTGTAGGCTCACCTCATCCCACACATACAACTAGATAACTATCAAATCACCCTAAATACCCCAGAAATTGACCTGAATTTTGGCAAAACAAACTCCACAACTAAAGATAAATAAGAGGCCACACTGAGTGGTGTGGAGATGCAGTTTGGGAGAGAAATGGATTCTGGCTGCTGCAGTGGGGAGGGAGCCATAGTAATGGAGAAGGGTGAGAGACAGACTAGGATACCGGGAAAATGAGCTCTGATAGCAATTGGTTTGAAAAGCAAGAAGACTGGTCCAGATTCTCATCTGTACTGAGCTTGTCTTTGCCATGAGCTAATTAAGTTTGTACTCTCTCCTTGCCCTGCTGCCAAGATCCTCTGAGGTCAATGGTGAAGAGATGAGAAGCAGAAAACAGAGAGTATCCTCCTGTCCCTGGTCATGCTTTGATAGATGTCCAGTACCTATCTCAAACTACAGTCCTGCCAGACACCCAACTATGAGAGTCCTAGATTTCCCAAAGACTTGTTCCCAAGACTTGTTCATAAACTTACACTAGTGACTTCTCCTGAAGAGGCACCTGTGAAGTCTCAAAGTGGCTGCAGCTACACCATGGCAAATCTGTTCAGGTTATCATCTGGGAGCCTCCCTCTCATAATAGCAAATATCCCTGTCTTTAAAAACAGCTGGGTAAAGGTATAAAAGTAGACACACACACACACACACACACACACACACACACAAACACACGTGAGGCATAATTAGCACAAAGTAGGAGAGATGGGGAATAGAGATTGTGATTGGGGAAGTTTTGCAAAAGCATCCATCTTCTAAAGTTGTGGTAACTCTCAGGAAGTTAAGATGGTGAAGTCATACAGAGATTCTCAGCTTGTCTCATCCCTGAAATGCAGCTAGATCAGCATCAAAACATTTTGAACACTGAGGAAATTAATCTGAAGATTAATGCAACTGCATAATTGGACCCAGAGAACTCGGCAGCTACATGGAATGGAGAGGTGAATTGAGGGAGAGAAAAGCCATGGAGGTGCAAAGGGTAGGGAGCCATTTTCTCAGAGAGAATAGATAAAGAAAGGGGGAGAATGCAGCACATTGGGACTGCACAAGAAAAGCACTCCCTCAGAAAGTAGCTGTAGAAAAAGAGAGAAAGAGTGAAAACATGCACAGAGTACTGAACAAGAAATCTGTTCCCCAAAACCATTGACAGGGAGAAAGGAGGGGGTTTCGATACCACCAAGATTCTATAAATAGTGGAGTGTAGAGTCTAAAGGTTCAGAGCTCAGTGCCTGAGGTGCTCTGGTGAAGAAGTAGGGTGAATCCACAGAAGTAGGCAGCATGGCATGAGGGGTCCATGTGCCGCATGGAGAGAAGCAGTTCCCCTGCTTGGAGTGCATTTGGTAGAGGCCATACAGCTTCCTCATGGGCAAAGGCCCCAGTGGACCCCAGAAAGTAGTCACATTTGCTGGTATTGTGACAAAGATGCCAGAATGCTGTAAAACCTGGCACTGGCTGTGTGCTGTAATTTGCCATAAACTCTGAACCTCTGCTGCTGCTCATTCATGTGAATATTTTCTGGGACCAGCTGGCACCCACCAGTTGCTCAGCAAAATCCTCCCCCAGAAAGCTGGCACAGATACAGGCTGCAGGGGTCTCTGAAGTGTGAGGATTTTGAAATCCAGCCCCATCCGAGATAAACTCTGGAGGGAGGCACCACCTGGCAGATGGGTAGCTTGAACGTGGACAAGGTAGCAATGGGGAGCAGACAGAGGGCTGAGATAAAGGAGGGGTGCTTCATCACAGGTCAGTGAGAGCACAGATTTTCTCCACCAGGGACTAGGGAGCAGGGTTTTCATGTCTTGTGCACACATTTTCATGTCTTGTGCACACACACGGAGATATGCCCGTGCACACACAAATCCACCTCAGTAAACTAAGCAGTGCCACCAAGTGGAGAATGGAGCCATTACACCGAGCCCCGCCCACTGCCCCCTCCAAGCACATCCCCTAGAAGACCAGCACAAATCCTTCCACCTGCTTACTCTATGGACTGTGCTTCAAAGGTTCAGTTATAGAGGGAAGTGGATGTAACTTCATTCGGGTTTCATTATGTTTGCTGGTTCATTTATTTGTCCATTCTCTTTGCTTCTGTTTTTGCTTAAATTGTTTTCTTTTTCTTTCTTTTCTTTCTCTTTCTTGGATATGGAAAGAGCAAATTCTTTTTATTTTTTATCTTTTTATTTTATTATTTCAACTTTTTATTCTATTTTATTTTATTCTATTATATAATTTTTAAACTTTTTCTCCTTTCCTTTCTCTTTTTTCCCAATTCTATCAAGCTTCTTTCAACAAGCAGATTGAAACACACTTAGGATCTAGCTTCCTTTATTTGACTTTTTTGTCTTGTTTTTAATTTTTTAATTTTAATTTTTAATTTTATAATTTTTTTCTTCCTCCAAAATTCCTACAAGATGGAGGAATTAACCTCAAAAGAGAGAACAGGAGGAAATGACAGCTAGGGATTTGATCAACACAGATATAAGATGTCTGAACTAGAATTTAAAACCACAATTATAAGAATACTAGTGAGGGAGCACCTGGGTGGCTCAGTTGGCTAAGTGTCTGACTTCATCTCAGGTCATGGTCTCACAGTTCATGAGTTCAAGCCCCATGTCAGTTTCTGTGCTGACAGAACCTGCTTAAGATTCCGGGTCTCCCTCGCCCTCTCTGCCCCTCTGTAGCTCATGCTCTCTCTTTTAAAAATAAATAAACATTTAAAAAATAAAAATAAATAAAAAGAATACTATCTGGGGTTGAAAATGGTATAGAAGACACCAGAGAATCCCTTTCTACAGAGATAAAGTAACTAAATCTAGTCAGGCTCAAATTGAAAATGCTATAACAGATATGCAATCTCAAATGGATGCTATGATGCCAAGGATGGACAAAGCAGAGCAATAAGTGGGACAAGATAAAATTATGGAAAATAATAAAGCAGAATAAAAGAGGGACACAAAGGCAAAAATCAGGATACAAGACTTAGAGAACTCAGTGACTTATTATAAAGGAATAATATTTGAATCATAGGAGTCCCATAAGATGAAGAAAGAGAAAAGGGGGCAGAAGGTTTATGTGAGCAAATTATAGCTGAAAACTTTCCTAATGTGGGGAAGAACACAGATATCAAAATCTAAGAAGCATGTAGAACTCCCATTAGATTCAACAAAAACCGACCATCACCAAGGTATGTCTTAGTCAAATTCACCAAATACACAGACAAGGAAAGAATCCTAAAAGCAGCAAGGGAAAAAAGTCCTTAACCTACAATGGAAGACAGATCAGGTTCACAGTAGATCTGTCCACAGAAACTAGGCAGGGCAGAAGGAAGTGGCAGGATATATTCAAGATGCTGAATCAGAAAATATGCAACCAAAATTATTTATCCAACAAGGCTGTTATTCAAAACAGATAAAGAGTTTCCCAGACAAACAAAAACTAGATGAGTTTATGACCACTAAACAAGCCCTGAAAGAAATCTTAAGGTGGACTCTTTGAGTGGAGAAAAACAAAACATAACAGAACAGAACAGAAGAAACAAAGACTACAAAGGACCAGAAAACATCACCAGAAACACCAACTGTACAGGCAACACAATGGATCTAAATGTGTATCTTTCAATAATCACTCTAAGTGTAAATGGACTAAATGCTTCAATCAAAAGACATAGAGTATTAGAATGGATAGAAGAGGAAGAAGAAGAAGAAGAAGGAGAAGGAGAAGGAGAAGGAGAAGACCCATCTATATGTCCCTACAAGAGATTCATTTTAGATCTAAGGACACCTGTAGATTGAAAGTAAGGGAATGGAGAACTATCTATCGTGCAAATGGATGTTAAAAGAAAGCCAGAATAACAATATGTCTATCAGACAAACTAGACTTTAAAACAAAGACTGTAATAAGAGATAAAGAAGGGCTCTATATCATAATTAAGGGGTCTATCATTCAAGAAGATCTAACAATTGTAAATATTATTCCCCCAACTTGAAAGCACACAAATATATAAATCAACTAATCACAAACATAAAGAAACTCATTCATAATACCATAATAGTAGGGGACTTTAACATCCCACTTACACCAATGGACAGATCATGTAAGCAGAAAATCAATAAGGAAACAATGGCTTTGCATGACACACTGGACTGGAAGGACTTAACAGATATATTCAGAACATTTCATCCTAAAACAGCAGAATACACATTCTTCTCAAGTGCACATGTAATACTCTCCAGAATAGATCACATACTGGGTCACAAATCAGCCTTCAACAAGTACTAAATATCGATATCATACTGTGCATATTTTCAGACAACGCTATGAAACTTGAAATCAACAATAAGAAAAAACTTGGAAAGACCACAAATACTTAGAGATTAAAGAACATCCTACTACAGAATGAATGAGCTAACCAAGAAACTAAAGAGGAAATTAAAATGTACATGTAAGCCAATGAAAATAGAAACATGACAGTTCAAAACCTCTGGGATGCAGCAAAGATAGTCATTAGAGGAAAGTATATAGTAATCCAGGCCTTCCTAAAGAAGGAAGAAATGTCTCAAATACACAACCTAACCTTATATCTAAAGAAGCTTGAAAAAGAACAGCAAATAAAGCCCAAAACAGCAGAAGGGAAATAATAAAGATTAGAGCAGAAATCAACAATATTGATATTAAACACACATGCACACACACATGCACAGAACAGATCAACGAAACCAGGAGCTGGTTCTTTGAAAGAATTAATAAAATTCATAAACCCCTAGCCAGACTGACCAAAAAGAAAAAGGAAAGGACCCAAATAAATACAATCATGAATGAAAGAGGAGAGGTCACAACTAACACCACAGAAATGCAAATAATAATAAGAGAATATTATAAGCAATTATATGCCACCAAATTGGGCAATCTGGAAGAAATGGACAAATTACTAAAAACATATAAACTACCAAAACTGCAACAGGAAGAAATAGAAAAATTTGAACAGATCCATAACCAATAAAGAAATTGGATCAGTAATCAAAAATCTCCTAACAAACAAGAGTCCAGAGCCAGATGGCTTTTCAAGAGAATTCTACCAAAGAAATATAGAGTTAATAACTATATTTTTGAAACAGTTCCAAAAATAGAAATGGAAGGGAAACTTCCAAGCTCATTCTGTTAGGCCAGCATTACCTTGATTCCAAAATCAGCCAGAGACCCCACTGTAAAGGAGAACTACAGACCAATTTCCCTGATGAACACGGATGCAAAAATTCTCAACAAGATACTGACCAACTGAATCCAACAATACATTAAAAGAATTATTCACTGGAATCAAGTTCAGTTTATTCCTGGGACTGGTTCAATATCCACAAATCAATCAATGTGATACACCCCATTAATAAAAGAAAGGATAAGGACCACATGATCCTTTCAACAGATGCAGAGAAAGCATTTGACAAAATGAAGCGTCTTTTCTTGATAAAAACCCTTAAGAAAGTAGGGATAGAGGGAACATACCTCAAGATCATAAAGGCCATATATGAAAGACCCACCACTAATATCATCCTCAACTGGGGAAAAACTGAGAGTTTTCCCCCTTAGGTCAGGAATACAACAGGGATGTCCACTCTCACAACTGTTATTCAATATAGTGTTGAAAATCCTAGCATCAACTATCAGACAACAAAAGAAACAAAAGGCATCCAAACTGGCAAGAAAGAACTCAAACTTTCACTCTTCACAGACAACATGATACTATACATGGAAATCCTGAAAAACTCCACCAAAAAACTGCTAGTAACTGATACATGAATTCAGCAAAGTCTCAGGATATAAAATTAACATACAGAAATTTGTTGCATTTCTATACACCAATAATGCAACAGCAGAAAGAGAGATCAAGGAATCAATCCCATTTACAATTGCACTAAAAACCATAAGATACTTAGGAATAAACCTAACCAAAGTGGTGAAAAATCTATATACTGAAAACTATAGAAAGCTCTTGAAAGAAATTGAAGAACATACAAAGAAATCGAAAAACATTCCATGCTTCTGGATTGGAGGAAGAAATATTGTTAAAGTGCCTATACTACCCAAAGCAATATACATCAATATACATATTCAAGGCAATCCCTATCAAAATAACCCCAGAATTCTTCACAGAGCTGGAACAAACAATCCTAATATTTGTATGGAAGCACAAAATACCCCGAATAGCCAAAGTAATGTTGAAAAAGAAAACTAAAGCTGGAGGCATCACAATCCTGGACTTCAAGCTATATTACAAAGCTGTAATTATCAAAACAGTATAGTACTGGCACAAAAACAGACACATAGACAAATGGAATAAAATAGAGAACCCAGAAATGGACCCAAAAATGTATGTCCAACTAGCCTTCAACAAACAGGAAAGAATATCCAATGGAAAAAACAAAGTCTCTTCAGCAAATGGTGCTCAAAAAACTGGACAGTAACATGCAAAAAACTGAACCTGGATCACTTTCTTATACTGTACACAAAAATAAACTCAAAATGGATGAAAGGCTTAAATGTAAGACAGGAAACCATCAAAATCCTAGAGGAGAAAGTATACAAAACTACTTTGACCTCAACCAGAGCAACTTCTTACTCAACATGTCTCTGGAGACCAGGGAAACAAAAGCTAAAATGAGCTATTGGGACCTCATCAAGATACAAATCTTCTTAACAGTGAAAGAAATGATTGATAAAACTAAGAGGTAACTGACATAATGGGAGAAGATATTTGCAAATGACATAATGGATAAAGGGTTAGTATTCAAAATCTATAAAGAACTTATCAGGGGTGCCTGGGTGGCTTAGTGGTTGAGCTTTCGACTTTCACTTAGGTCATGATCTCGCGGTTCGTGGGTTCGAGCCCCGCATCGGGCTCTGTGCTGACTGCTAGCTCAGAGCCTGGAGCCTGTTTCAGTCTGTGACTCCCTCTCTCTCTGACCCTCCCCTGCTCACACTGTCTCTCTCTCTCTCTCTCCTAGAAATAAATTTTTAAAAAAAGAGAGACATTAAAAAAAAAAGAACTTATCAAACTCAACACCCAGTGAAGAAATGGACAGAAGACATAAAGAGACACTTTTCTAAAGAAGATATCCAGATGGCTAACAGACACATGTAAAGATGATCAACATCACTCATCATCAGGGAAATACAAATCAAAAACACAATGAGATACCACTTCACACCTGTCAAGAATGGCTAAAATGAACAAATTAGGAAACAACAGGTATTGGCAAGGATGTGGAAAAAGAGGAACCCTTTTGCAATGGTGGCAGGAAAGCAACCTGGTGCAGCCACTCTGGAAAACAGTATGGAGGTTTCTCAAAAAATTAAAAATAGAACTACCCTATGACCTAGCAGTTGCACTTCTAGGTATTTATCCAGAGGATACAAAAATTCTGATTCGAAGAGGCACATTTCAGGATTCAGAAAGAATGAAACCTTGCCATTTGCAACCATGTGGATGGAACTAGAGTGCACTATGCTAACCAAAATAAGTCAGTCAGAGAAAGACAAATGTCATTTGATTTCACTCATATGTGGAATTTAAGAAACAAAACAGATGAACATAGGGGAAAGGAAAGAAACATAAGATAAAAACAAATATTCTTTTTTTTTACATTTTTATTTTATTTATTTATTTTTTACAAATAGTTTATTGTCAAGTTGGTTTCCATATAACACCCAGTGCTCATCCCCACAAGTGCCCTCCTCCATGCCCATCTCCCCCCTCCCCCCCACCCATCAGTCCTCAGTTTGTTCTCAGTATTCAAGAGTCTTTCATGGTTTGCCTCTCTCCCTCTCCCCCAATATTTCCCCCCTTCTTCTCCCCCTTGGTCCTCTGTTAAGTTCCTCCTAATCCTCCTGTATGTGCAAACATATGGTATTTGTCCTTCTCTGCCTGACTTATTTCGCTCAGCATAACACCCTCAAGGTCCATCCATGTTGCTACACATGGCCAGATTTCATTGTTTCTCATTGCCATGTAGTATTCCATCGTATAGATAAACCACATCTTCTTGATCCACTCGTCTGTTGATGGACACTTAGGCTCTTTCCATAAAACAGAGAAATATTCTTAAATACAGAGAATAAACTGAGGGTTACTGGAGGGGTACTGGGTGGGGGGCTGGGCTAAATGGGTGATGGGCATTAATGAGGGCACTTGTTGGGATAAGCACTAGGTGTTATATGTAAGTGATGAATCACTAAATTCTCCTGAAACCATTACTAGACTATATGTTAATTAGCTTGGATTTAAATAAAATTTAAAAATAATAATAAAGTTGTGATTAGGTAAGAACAGGTGTTTATTTTATTCCTCTTCATACTTTATATATTTTATATACCCTAAAATATGATAGATTTCCCAGATATTAAAATGGATTAAAAGAAAAGCACTATACAACGTAAGAGAATTATAATATAATAATAATGGACTGGACAGTTTACTATGAATAAAAATTAGGAAGTATAAGAAACAAAGGGAAGGAAGATATAAATATGAGTGCACTGATTTCCTCATATTTAATAACAAGAATCAAAAGACTCAACTTTACTTTTTACCTTGACAAATCAAGAAACACAGGTCAAAGTTGTAATGGTCATTAACAGAAGTAAAAATAATCTATAATCATCCAATAAGCAAGGAAAATGGCAGGGGAGAAGGTACAGAAAAGACCATGAGCCTCTGGAAAGCAAAACTGAAGAGGAGGCCAGAAGACCTGAGATGCATACAAACTTTTATGCACTATTTTATTTTACTTGATATTATTTTGGAAATTAGAATTGTTAAAGAAGTAAAGGAATAAAGGAAAATCACAAGGCAGTATTAAAGATAAAACAAAATAAAAAGATAATAGCATTAAGACCAAACACATGCTTTAATTTTAACATGTGAATAGAACAAACTCACATTAGGTCAAATAACATAGCCCAAGTAAATGCTGAATAGGAAATATTGAAGATAAAATGGCTCAGAAAGATGGAAATTAACAAGTATCTAACATGTTATTTTTAACACATGATCTATTAAACATAACCAAAAGCAAAAACAGAATTATGTTAATATCAGACAAAGCTAAATTTGAGACAAAAAGTATTTAACACACAAAACTTTATCATAAAAGAGCTGATGTTCCACACTGAGGTCATAAGTGACATCAATTATTATGTACCACATAAAAGTATCAAATAAATAAATGGTTAAAGTATAATTTTCAAGAAGGTAAAATCTGGACTCACAGGCAAATACAAAGAGAACATGTGTCAAAGATTTTATTTAAATAATTAATTAATGAGAGAACCAGAAAAATATAAAACCAATCAGAAGACCATCTGAGAAGCTAGTTATGTACATAGAGTTACTAGGTTATGTGTTAGATTCAAAACTAGTTGGGATTATCTATTCCTCCGCACTGAAGTTATTTCCATCTCTACCTGACAACCATTTACAAGTTAACTTCTGCCCTATCAGACCTAGAAAATACCTAGTAAATAGAGTGAAGCCCAGTACTTCACTGAAAAAATATTTCATAATCTCTTTTACCCGTTTCCAAATTTCAGATAACCTTTTTTTGCAAAAGGACAAAAAGCAATACCTGCAAGGAGAAATTGACAAAACACAATAGCAATTGAAGACTAATTAATCTTTGTCAGAGTAAAATCAAACTATTTTCTTTAAATATGTCAAACTACAGAGCAAGGGTGATTATTTCAAATGCCCACAGGGGCCAAGGGATTAGCACAAATGAGTGAAGCTGGTTTAAGAAAAAGATCGACCACCAAAACTATGGTTTAAGTATATGCTTTAAGCAAGATGTGGGGACACTCTTCCTGTTGTCTCAGAACTTTGGCCAAAGTCTCCAAGCTGAGGATAATAGTGATGAAGACCTCTACTTCTATAGAAAATGGAGATTCAACAAACTAGAGGGGTTTAATACACTTGAGCAGAACCCATCTAATTGGACACCCTTAGCCTAAAAAGGGGAGACTGAAATGGGAAAAGGAGAATTATTGGAAGGGAATTCGTGGGAAGAAAGGGAGACAGGGACATCTCACAAACCAACTGAAGAGTCTCCAAGAGAACCATTAAGCAAGATGTGGGTGCTGGGAAAGGGGAACCTCATGCCTCCCTCCAGCTGTAGAAACCTATGGCCTTATCTCTGTGTGGCCACCAGGGCATACATGGTGAAAAAGGGTTTGTGGGAGAAACAGGGGATATATTGAACATGAAGCCCAGTGCCTGCCTCTGAAGGAGAATTCTCAAGTGGGAGTCAACTGGGACAGCCACGACATGAAAGAGGAGAGGGGACAGCAGGGAGTACCAGTACAAGGATGAACATGTCCTCATGAAGCCACAGACCCAGGAACACAGACTGCTTGAGAATCTTGAAGTTAGTCTTCCCAAAAGGAGTGTCTGCAGCATTGAAGGGAGTTGGTAGAAAGAGACTGTTCTAGTCTGTGTTACAAATATCACTGAGTAGCTTAAAAACAACAGCAATTTACTTCTGTTTTGGAAGCTGAGAAGTCCAAGATCAAACACCAGCAAATCTGGTGTCTGGTGAGAAACTACATCCTAGTTCACAGATGGCCATCTTTAGCAGGAAGAGCAAGGGATCTCCCTGGGGTCTCTTTTATAAGAGCACTAATCTCACTCATGAGGACTCCACCCCCATGACCTAATCATCCTATAGGCCCCACCTCCAGATATCAATCACAGTAAGGGTTAGAATTCCAACCTATGCATTTTAGTAGGACACAAACATTCAGACCATAGCAGAAAACTATAGATATAGATAGGGTGGGAGGATCAGGGTGGGAAATAATCTGCCAGATAGCAAGAAGCAGTGTGTCACAAAGGTCCTTGAAAAAGTCTTTCCAAGGACCCAGAAAGGCACTAATGCATTTAGAGTGAAAGGTGCCTGATGGCCTTATTACAGCATCTCCTGTCACAGAATGCTTTCCCCTTCTCCTCTATGGCCCCTGGCCCTCTCATACCTTTGGGGTCCTCCCATCTTGAGGTAGGGAGAGTGACAGAGCAAGATGGAGTGAGAGTGATGGGACATCCTAGACCCCTTCCTCACAGCTAGGGAAGAAGGTCTGGAACTGAGTGGTACATTGCATTGCTGACTTGAACTGTTATACACTTTTTTTTTTTTAATTTTTTTAATGTTTTTTTTATTTATTTCTAGGAGAGAGAGAGAGACAGCGTGAGCAGGGGAGGGTCAGAGAGAGAGGGAGTCACAGACTCTGAAACAAGCTCCAGGCTCTGAGCTGGCAGTCAGCACAGAGCCCGACGCGGGGCTCGAACCCACGAACCGCGAGATCATGACCTAAGCGAAAGTCGGACGCTTAACCGACTAAGCCACCCAGGCGCCCCTGTTATACACTTTTTTAAATGCCTACAAAGGAAACTGCTCTCATAGCTAACACAGGGAAACCATGGACCTGAGATGTCACTGGGGGCGGGGAAGAAGATGGATGAATCCTTGTGAAGGCAATGGTGGTAAAATAAATAAATGAATGAATGAATGAATGAATGAATGAATGAATGAATGAATAAGAATAAATAAATAAGCAAGGAAGCAAGCTGTTTTCTGACAATGCCAGCTGACTGAGCGGGTCTGTATAATAAAAGGTACAATGGAAGCTACAGCAGAGTCCTGAGAAGGGAGCCATCCAAATGAGATACTCACCTCACATAGTTGGAGATCTTTACACTCATCTTAAATCTCTCATCCAGATCAGGAGCATAGCAAGTCCGATTGGAGATGAGACTTTTTTCAAAGAGAGACCTATCCCTTTCCTCAAAGAGAGGTGAAGAATGGCCCCTCACCCAAATAAAGCTTCAACAGGGCCCTGGAAAGCTAGCTATGTGCCCCTCCTGCATGGGCATGGGATCTCTCTCCAGAGAAATATGGAAGTTTCTGACAGCCCCTCCAGGGAAAGTGAGAGGAATAGGAATAAGGAAAGAGATGAGGGAAGGACATGTGCTTTCAAGATGTGTCTGCATATGAGTGTTCGAGTATTCCCAAGAACCAGAGGCAAGTCAAACAAAAGAGGAAGCCAGCATGGAGTATCTAGGGCTTCCTGGGGCAAATAGGTCTTAGCTAGGAGAAACTGAAAGCACCCCCCAGATTCCAAGGGCTGCAGAAAGAATAAGTGTCCAGCCAAAATATAGATGCATGATGTTCTGTCACATTGGCTTAATCCTCTGCTGGCCCAGAGAGCACAAAGACAGCTTAGGACAGGCCTATCATATTAAACCATTCCTCTTACCTTCATCTGGCAGGGAGTGGGGCATGGGGGAAGGAGGCACCGACACCCCAGTGCAGCAGACCCCCACTGGGGAAAGGAGAGAGGTCACACATTTGAACCATGGATATTAAATGGGACGGGACATTCTAATTGTTAAACTAAGATTGTGTTGAGGGGCTCAAGGAAAGGCAGGACATTGTGTTACCTAATGAAGATCATAAAACTCATGGATGTCCCTTGAGAGCCTTCCGTCAGCTGCACTCTTTCAAGATAACTGTGACGTTGTGGTCATGTTCTATCTGCTCCACCTACTTGAATAGCATAGACAACACTAGATTTCCACCTTAAATTAAAAACTGAAAGTAAGCTGAACAACAATTATTTAACTACCACTTTTGGTTTAGTAATTAATCACCCCTGTGGGTGACAGGGGTGGAATCTGACATTGCTCTGTAATGGCAGAATCAGCCTTCAGTCCTCAGACTGGGAGTATGTAATGTGTGAAATAGTTTTTAATGACAGAAAAGCTTACAATGAAATGAAATTCTTAGTATCAATACTTTGGGGTTGAAGACAGTCTGTGAATTCAGAGTTTAAAGTGTCATGTTTCAGAGAATTTGACATTTTAGATTACATGACAGATTAGCCTGTGATTCCAATTTAAAATGTGTAGTTGAGTTTTAGATATGATTCATTTAGAAGGTGTAAGAGAAGATGGAAGGTGTGAGAAGAATTTGACTATATTTGTAAACAATGCTGGAATATTTAAGTTGAGATTTGCTATGCTGAAATTTTTATGTATTAGATTATAAGATTTTTTAAATTTAATTTCCTTTAAAGGTTATATTTCAATTCCAGTTAGTTTTTGAGAGAGAGAGAGAGAGAATACAGGAGAGGCGGGGGGGGGGGGGGGGGGG
>NW_024081315.1:43977-87314 GCF_003009895.1 Hyaena hyaena | reverse complement strand
GGGGGTGAGAGAGAGAGAGAGAGAGAGAGAGAGAGAGAATCCCAAGCAGGTTTTGCACTGTCAGTAGAGAGCCTGAGAAGGGGCTCAGGCTCACAAACTGTGAGATCATGACTTGAGCCAAAATCAAGAATCCAATGCTTAGCAAACTGAGACACCCAGATGCCCCTAGATTATAAGATATTTTAAAAATAATTACTTGGGAATTATTGTTGTTGAGGTCATAAACTGACCAGTCTGGCATGTGAAGTGCATAAAAACAAAATTGAGTATAATGAATTGATATGAATTTCTGAATGTGTTTTAAAACATTTAAGGAAATTTCATTAACTGAGTTAAAAATAGGACCAATTTTGAATATTCATCCTTAGACTGTACACCTAATACACAACAAGTGCAGGGAATCACAACATCTCACAATCTGTAATCTGAGTTAACACTCTTATCCCTCGCCTGGAAATTACATAGCAGGTTTAGTTACCCTGAAGAAGTCAACACTCAAAAACCATTCTTTGGAGATCAGTTGAGGGCATTCATTGATTACCAAGATCTGGACTACAGCAGATCTACAGAATGCTAGGGGGTGTGCACTCAATGAAAAGAATCCAGAAAGCTTTCTATGGGGGAGGGCAGGCATGAGGATGAACAAGAGTTTGCCTGGGAAGCAGGGATGTGGAGAGAATTCTAGGTTGAGGGAATTTCGCAAGCCTGCAGCGTCTGCCCTAGAGGTGATCTGGCCTGGGTAGACGGTGAAAGAAAGACTAGTTCTAGAAAGCAATAGGCTGAACAAAGGTTAAGAAAAGAAGGCATCTGAGAACTAAAGCATAGCAGCAAATGGACAAAAGGCAGGATGAGGGAGGGAGGGGACACAGAGCTGCAAAAGCAGTGTCCTTAACCCCAGTTTACTCAGGTACAAGGACACCAGACACCTTCTTCACCTTCGTATTCCCAGAGCTCAGCCAGCACCCAGGAGGCCTCGGGAAGTGTTTGTGGAAGCCCGGCAAACATGGCAGTCCTCCTCTTGCGGTGGAATTAGGGAGACACTAGAAAGACGCTGAGGGTATTGTGGTCAAATCCAAATGTTGTTTCTCTCTGAATCTTTTTGCACTTGTCTTGCCAAACACAACATTAACCAAAGCTGCTGTATGTTTTATAGCTTGCCTTTAACATTGTAAGTCAGAGAGATTTTACCTCAAATGTTTTTATGAAAAACTTGTCTATGCTTTAAAATGTCAACAGTGATCACCTACTTTGAACTCCAGTGGCCTTTCTACTGAGTTTTTCCTCGTGGTCCTCTTTGCCTGGGGTTATGATGACCCCTCCCACCTTCCTCCAGCTTCTATGACATTTTACATTATACAACTGAACACCCCTGCTCCCTTCTCTCTATCTCCCCCTGTCTCCTTTCCACACGGACAACACATCCACTCTGGTCTAAGGTGCAATGTGACTTTATTAGTGACAGTCGTGTCCCCTCTTCATGAGCTCCAGTCACCCATTTCCAATTGCATTCTTGACATTTTTACTATAATGGCCCACTGTTACCTCAAAGTCATCTGAA
Source organism: Hyaena hyaena (assembly GCF_003009895.1). Lineage (NCBI taxonomy): Eukaryota > Metazoa > Chordata > Mammalia > Carnivora > Hyaenidae > Hyaena > Hyaena hyaena. The sequence goes on along the minus strand of NW_024081315.1, from coordinate 85,756 downwards.
ATTAAACTTGACTCCATCCATCCCTATAAAAGTGCTGCCCTGTCTGACTTCTATTTCTGTTAATGGCTTCAATATCGTTCCAACTGCCCAGACTGAGTCTGTGGTCACTATGGATTTTGCTCTCTTTCTTGCCTTTCCCCACTCCCCACTGCCTATGTAGCTAACTTCTGAGTTCCTTCCTCAAACTTTCTTCAGCAATCATCTTGATTTTCACTGCCTTGACCACTTTTTTATAATAAAAAGAAAACCACAGGCCCAAAATGCTATCAATTAGACAGAGTCCCCAGATCAGGGCTTCATACATAATCTAATTGCAGTTTCAACCTCCCACAGAAATGTAGTCTTAACCAGTCAGTCAGGAATTTTTCTAACAGCACCAGTGCATCCTCCACATGGGCCCTCTCCATCACCCCCAGAATGATGAGGTCATCTGCACAATAAGACCTCTTGCCATTCCCCCTATGGGAAAGCAGCCTTGCCTGGAACAATCCTGTTCTTTGGCTAGTAACTTCTTTCCCTGCCCTTCCATTCTGTGTCACTCCTTGGAGTCCCTCTACTTGCTGGATGGGATGCTGCCTCATTCATGAATCATTTAATAAACCCAATTAGATCTTTAAAATTCACTCCATTGAATTTTTGTTCTTTAACAGAGGATCTGTGGTGCACATGATTTGAACTTTCTCTTCTCAGCTACTTTTATTCATTAGATACACAGGCACACCAGTCAAAATTCCAAAGCTATGAAGGATATGTCATGAAAAATAAACCTCCTTTACCACCCTGTCCCCAGACAACCATCCTCTCCCAAAAGCAAGCACTCATCTTTTCAGAGATATTCAGGGAATGTAAAAGCATATGAATATATATGCTTGATATTTTTAAAGATGAAAATTCAATTGCTTGTTTACTGAAATTATGGTTGTCAAGATAGATACTAAAACTGTCCTAAAATTGAGGAAATTAGTGGCTAATAAATATCATATCTCAGTGTTACAAGGTGAAAAAATTCTAAAGATCTGTCACAGAACAATGTAAATATATTTAATGCCACTAAATTGCACACTTAAAAATGGTTGATGGTAAATTTAATGTTTTATATATGTATATATTATATATATACATATATATAATCTCATATATATATAAAATCTCATATATATATATAATTTTAATTCCAGTGTATTTAACTTACAGTGTTATATTCATTTCAGGTGTACAATATACTTCAGCAATTCTATACATCACTCAGTGCTCATCAAGATAAGTGTACTCTTAGTTCTCTTTACCTATTTCATCCATCCCCTGATGCACCTCACTTCTGCTAACCATTTGTTTGTTCTCTATAGTTAAGAGTCTGGTTTTGGCTTACCTCTTTTTTTCCCCTTTGTTTATTTGTTTTGTTTGTTGAATTCCACATGAGTGAAATCATATGGTATTTGTCTTTCTCTGACGGGTTTATTTAGTTTAGCATTATACTTTCTAGATCCATCCATGTTGTGGCAAACGGCAAAATTCATTCCTTTTTATGGCTAACATTCCATTGTATACATATACTACTTCCTTTTTACTCATTCATTTATCAATCGATGGATACTTGAGCTGCTTCTGCAACTGGCTACTGTATATAATGCTGCTATAAATATAAGGGGTGGCTATATCTCTTCAAATTAGTGTTTTTGTATTCTTTGGGTAAATACCTAGTAGAGCAATTACCAGATCATAATGATGAGGGAGTCAAAGGCAAGCTGAGGGCAAAGCACAAGCTAGAAACCTGCCTCTACCCCCAGGTGAGATCTGTGTGATATTACTCAGTCCTTGTTGCCGGGAAAAACATATGGCTAACTGGTAGAGATTACAGCCATGTAAGGTATGAGTCTCCATTAACCTTAGTAAAGAAAAAGACAATCTGTCAATAGTCTAACCTCTCACCCACCCCCCTATTGTGATGTCGAGAACAAAGTCAAGAAGAAAATGGTAGATAAAATTAAATTTCCTTATAACCTGCAGCCTGTTGACAAATACTTGAGGCAAAAATAGAGTAGAAGATTTCACCACGAACTCCCTACTGTCTTAATGTGAATGTTCTGCTAGAGGGATAAACAACCTTAGCATGACAATAGCGAGGCCTCTAGTAACTTATGAGTCTTCTTTAGCATATGAAAGTCCTTTTGGAAACCTCCCTTTTGCCTTTACCTCCCCTTATTTCATAGTATATAATCAGTCACTACTCACAACTCCATGCAATTCTGCCTGCCCACGGAGTTCTGTCCTCGTGCTTTAATAAAATCACCTTTTTGTACCAAAGATCCCAAGATTCTTTCTTGGCCATTGGCTCTGGACCCCCACCTTCACTCCAAAACTGCATCAATAGGGTAGTTCTATTATTCACTTTTGGGAAACCTCCATACTGTTTTCCAGAGTGGCTGCACCAGTTTGCATTCCCATCAACAGTACACAAGGGTTCCTTTTCCTCCATACCTTCACCAACAACTCTTGTTTCTTGTGTTTTTGATTTTAGCCTTTTGGACAGGTGTAAGGTGATCTTGTGGTTTTGATTTGCATTTCCCTGATGATGAGTGATGCTGAGCATCTTTTCATGTGTTTGTGGACCATCTGTTTCTTCTTTGGAGAAATGTCTTTCCATGTCTTCTGCCCACTTTTTAATTGGACTATTTTTTTTTTCTTTTGGTATCGAGTTGTAGAAGTTGTGTAGATGTTTTGGGTACTAATCCTTTATCAGATATATCACTTGTAAATATCTGTTCCCGTTCAGTAGGTTGTCATTTAGTTTTGTTAATTGTTTCCTTTGCTGTGCAGAAGCCTTTTATTTTGATGTAATTCCAACAGTTTATTTTCACTTTTGTTTCCCTTGCCTTAAGAAACATATCTAGAAGGATATTGCAATGACTAATGTAAAGAGGTTACTGCCTGTGTTCTCTTCTAGGATTTTTTTAAGTTTGTTTGTTTGTTTGTTTGTTTGTTTGTTTAGAGAGAGAGAGAGAGAGAAAGAGAATGTGGGGGATGGGGAGGGACAGAAATAGATGGAGAGAGAGAATCCCAAGCAGGCTTGCCACTGTCAGCATAGAGCCAGACATGGGGTTCAATCTCACAAACTCTGAGATTATGACCTAAGCTGAAATCAAGAGTCAGACGCTTAACCAACTGAGCCACCCAAGAGCTCCTCTATTCTAGAATTTTTAAGCTTTCAGGACTTAACATTTAGGTCCTTAGTTCATTTTGAATTTATTTTTGTATATGATGTAAAAAAGTGGTCCAATTTCATTCTTTTTTCATTTTGTTGTCCAGTTTTCCCAATACCATTTGTTCAAGAGACTGTCTTTTCCCCATTGCATATTCTTGCCTCCTTTGTCAAAGATAAATTGACCATGTGATTGTGAGTTTATATCTGGGCTTTCTTTTCTGTTCCATTGATCTATGTGTCTATTTTTGTGCTAGCACCATACTATTGTTGTGGTTTTTTTAGTGTTTATTTTTGAGAGAGGGTGCAAGCAGGGAGGGGCAGGGAGAGGGGGAGAGAGATCTGTAGTGGTCTCTGTGCTGACAGCAGTGAGCCCAACATGGGGCTCAAACTCATGAACCACAAGATCATGACCTAAGCCAAAGTCAAATGTTTGACAGATGAGCCACCCAGGTGCCCCCATATAGTTTTGATTACTATAGCTTTGCGATATAACTTGAAGTCTGGAATTGTAGTAGCTCCAATTTTTTTTTTTCGGGATCGCTTTGCCTATTCAGGACATTTTGTGTTTCCGTACAAATTTTAGGATTGTTTCTTTTAGTTCTAATATTGACAGAGATTGCATTACATCAGTAGATGTATTCTTCTAATCTATGTGCATGGAATGTCTTTCCATTTCTTTGAGTCATCTTGAATTTCTTTCATCAATGTTTTATAGTTTTTAGAGTACAGGTCTTTCGCCTCTTTGGTTAGGTTTATTTCTAGGTAACTTATTATTTTTGCTGCAACTATACACAGGAATTTCTTCTTAATTTCTCTTTCTGCTGCTTTGTTATTTGCATATAGAAATGCAACAGATTTCTGCACATTGATTTTGTACGCTGTAACTTTACTGTGTTCATTTATCAGTTTTATCATTTTTTTTGGTGTTATCTTTCAGATTTTCTACATATAATATCAGGTCATCTGCCAACAGTGAGTTTTACTTATTCCTTACTGATTTGGATGCCTTTTATTTCTTTATGTTGTTTGACTGCTGCTGTGAGGACTTCCAGTACTATATGGATAAATATGGTTAAGAATGAACATCTTTGTCTTGTTCCTAACCTTAGAAAGGAAGCTCTCAGTTTTTCCACCTTTGAGTATGATTTTCATATATGGCCTTTATTATGTTGAGGTATGCTCCCTATAAATCTACTTTGTTGAGTGTTTATATTGTGAATAAATGTTGTACTTGATCAAATGCTTTTTTCTACATCTATTGAAACGATCATATGGCTCTTTTCCTTCCTTTTATTGATGTGATCCATCACATTGATTGATGTGCAAACTTTGAACCATACTTGTAATCTGGAAATAAATGCCAATTGATTGTTGTGAATTATTTTTCTAGAATGTATTGTAGGATTTGGTTTGCCAATATTTTGTTGAGGTTTTGCATCTATATTCATCAGAGATATTGACCTACAGTTTTCTTTCTTTCGTGGAGTCTTTATTTGGTTTTGGTATCAGGGTAATGCTGGCCTCATAGAATGAATTTGGAAGTTTTCCTCCCTTTTCTACTTTTTGGAATAGTTTGAGAAGATTAGGTATTAACTCTTCTTTAAATGTTTGGTGGAATTCACCTGTGAAACCATCTGGCCTTGGACTTTCATGGGGAGTTTTTTGATTACTGATTTAATTTCACAGCTGGTAATCAGTCTGTTCAAGTTTCCTATTTCTTTCTGTTTCAATTTTTGGTAGGTTATATGTTTCTAGGAACTTATCCATTTCTTCTAGGTTGTCCAGTTTGTTGGCATATAATTTTTTATAATATTCTTTTATAATCGTTTGTATTTCTGTGGTGTCTTTTGTTATTTCTCCTCTTTCATTTGTGATTTTGAGTCTTTTTTTTTTTTTTATGAGTCTGGGTAGAGGCTTGTCAGTTTGATTTATCTTTTCAAACAACCAGCACCTGGTTTCATTGATCTGTTTGTTTGTTTGTTTTTAGTTTCTATATCATTTATTTCTGCTTTAACATGTTTTATTTCCTTCCTTTTGCTGCATATGTGTTTTGTTTGTTCTTTTTCTAGCTCCTTTAGGTGTAAGGCTAGACTGTTTATTTGAGACTTTTCCTCTTGAGATAGGCCTGCATTTCTGTACATTTCCCTCTTAGAACCGCTTTTGCTTGCATCTCAAAGATTTTGAACACTTTTGTTTCATTTTTATTTGTTTCCATGTACTTTTTGATTTCTTCCTTTATTTCTTGGTTGATCCATTCACTGTTTAGTAGCATATTACTTAACCTCCATGTATTTGTGATCTGTCCAGATTTTTCTTGTAATTGGCTTCTAATTTCATTGCATTGTGGTCAGAAAAGATGCACAGTATAATTTCGATTTTTTTGAATTTATTAAGACTTGTTGTGACCTAATATGTGATCTATTCTGGAAAATGTTCTATGTGCACTTGAAAAGAATGTGTATTCTACTGTTTTAGGATGGAATGTTCTGAATATATCTTAGATCCTTCTCTTCCAGTGTATCATTCAAAGCCATTGTTTCCTTATTGATTTTCCTTTTAGATTGTCTGTTCATTGATGTAAGTGGGGGTGTTAAAGTTCCCTACTATTATTGTATTATTATCAGATTGTTCCTTTATGTTTGTTATTAACTGTTTATGTATTCTGGTGCTTTCATGTTTGGCACATAAATATTTAAAATTGTTATGGATTTTTGTTGGACTGTCCCCTTCATGATTATATAGTATCCTTCTTTGTCTCATTACAGTCTTTGTTTTAACATCAGTTTTGTCTGATATAAGTATTGTTGGCCTGGTTTACTCTTCACATCCATTTGTGTGATAGATGTTTCTCCATTCTCTTGCTTTCAATCTCCATGTGTCTTCAGGGCTGAAGTGAGTCTTGTAGGCAGCATAGAGATGGGTCTTGTTTTTTTTTTTTTTATTTTGTATCCATTCCATTACTCTATGTCTTTTGATTGGAGCATTTAGTCCATTTACATACAAAGTAATTATTGATAAGTAGGTAGCTATTGCCGTTTTGTTATTTGTTTTGTGTTTATTTTTGTGGATCTTCTCTGTTCCTTTATTCCTTTGCTCTCTTCTCTCACCATAAGTTGGCTTCCTATAGTGATGTACTTGGATTCCTATGCCTTTATTTTTTACATATATTACTAGGTTTTGATTTGTGGTAACCATTATGTTTGCATATAAAATCTTGTGCATATAGCAGTCTATATTAACTTGATGGTCACTTAAGTTTGAACCCATTCTTTATTCCTTCCTCTCCTCCATGTTTTATATATATGGTGTCATACTTTACATCCTTTTATTTTGTGAATCCTTTGATTTTTACAGATACACTTACTTTACTGCTTTTGTGCTTCCCACTTTTCTTACTCCTAGTTATGGTTTTTCCTTCTCAAAGAGTCCCCTCTAATATTTCTTATAAGGATAGTTTAGTGGTCATGAACCATTTTAACTTTGCTTGTCTGGGAAATTCTTTATCTCCCCTTCTATTCTGAATGATAGCCTTAGCTGGATAGAGTATTCTTAGCTGCGGATTTTTCCCTTTCAGCAGTTTGAATATATCATGCCACTCTCTTCTAGTCTCAAGTTTCTGCTGAAAAATCACGTTATAGCCTTGTAAGGTTTCCCTTGTATATAGCTGCTTTATTTTCTGTTGCTGCTTTTAAAATTCTTTATCACTGCTCTTGCCATTTTAATTACTATGTGTCTTGGTGTGGACTTCTTTTGGTTGATTTTGTTAGGAGAGCTCTGTGCCTTCTAGATCTGAATTTCTATATCCTTCCCCCAATTTTCAGCTTTATTTTTTCAAATAAGTTTTCTATCCTCTATCCTCTTTTCTCTCTTCTTCTGGGATCTCTATAATGTGAATGTTATTACACTTGATGGAGTCACTGAATTCCCTATGTTTATTCTCATTTTGCATATTTTTTCCCTCTCATCTGCTCAGTTTGATTACTTTCCATTACTCTGTCCTCCAGGTTGATTTGTTCTTTTCTCCCTCTAGCCTGTTTACTGTGTTCTTTGTCCCTGATCAGGTCTTTTATATATATATATATATATATATAAAAGACCTTTCATAAGGGTCTCACTGAGGTCCTCTACTCTTCTTGCCCTTGAAAATTGTTGATGGGGCATGCAGTTTTAACAAGGTGCATGATTCTTCCACAGGTGATCAGCTGACACTGGAACCAACGCCCCACAGAAGGTATAGTTGGGAGATGTGATGTTGACAAGGTTGGCACTGATCTTCTAGGGGAGGGGACCTACAGCACAGGGACTGAGGGAGGCTTGGCTAGAGGGGGCTTGGCACAGTGTAAGTAAGTTAAGTAGAGGAGTGCCTGCACAGTGTTGGTTCCTACAGGTCTGTTTATACTGCAGCTGAGGGAGGGAAATGGCACCTGCCAGTTCCTTTGTCTCTAGAAAATTCCCTTAGCTTTTCTGAAATTAGTAAATAACTCCTTCCATATACCTCAGGCATTTTTCAAACTGTTTCTTCTATACTGTATCTTCATGAGCTGTTTGTTGTGCTGTCTCTTTAAGGGCAAGGACTTCATTTCTTACTGCACTCCCAGATCTCCCAGACCTGAGGCCACTGATTTTTTATCACAGTATATTCTTATAATTGTTCTGTTTTATTATTCTTATTGTTACTCTCCTACTGCACCTAATTTATAAATAAAACTTTATTGTTTTACATTATTTTTATTTATTATAGGTATGTACATATAGGAAAATGCATAGTATATATAACATTAAGTATTACTTGTTGTCTCAGGCATCCACTGGGGGGCTTGAACATATCCCCCATGGATAAGGGGTAATGTGATGTGGGGTCCAGCAGTGAGGAGTCAAGAAAGAATTCTTGATCATTTTCAGTGCAAAAAAAGATGGTACACAGGAACAGAACCCATGGGCAGGAAGAGCTGCCCTAGATTGTGAGGAGCAATTGGTTATATACTTAAGTTGGTGGGGTTGGTTAGGGACAAAGGAAGTTTCCAAAAGAATTTGCATATGTTAGAGAAGACTTACAGGATCCTGGAGGCCTGGCAATTATCAAGCTAATGTTTTGTTGCCTCTAGCAAAGCATTAACATTAACACATTTGGGAGTTCCTGTAGGAATGTCATAGTCTGCCTGTCTAAGTATTTGTCAATGAGCTACAAGTTGTAAGGAAATTTAATTTTATCTACGTTTACTTTTGCCTTTGTTCTCCACATCAGAGGATACCACTGTACATTTCTTTACCTCTGCTTCCCTCTTCCCCAATGCCCAGAGTTGCTTCAGTGTCTGGGCTCAGAGCAGATAGATACACAATCTAATCTGAGTTGGAGGCTCAGTGAAAACTCCAATCTAGAGCAAGGGAGGGAGCTGTGTGTGAAGCAGAGTGGAAAGAGAGGGGCAAGAAAAGGAGAAGGAGGGAGGAATAAACCAAGGAAAGAGATAGAGACATGAGAAAAGTAGGACTGATATGGAAAATTTATTTCCATTGCTTGCTGATGATTACCACCTCATCTACCCCTACAGTCATAGGCCATGATAGCGCACCATTGGAGAGGCCCCACATTACTTTTCTGCTGAAATTTCACTCATCCACCCCCACCTCCTGAGGGAAAGGAGTATCAGCCTGGCCCACCCTCAATGTCATTTCTTCACTTTGCAGAACTGAGCTTGGCTTGGCTTACCAGGCCCTATTCCTCAAACACTCCTCACCATTCCTTTGAGAAAATTGCTTCGGTGATGACTCACAGAGAAGGAGCCATAAAACACTGAATCACCAATGCCCCCTCCTGCTCTGCTCAGTAGCTTCTGTTTTGTGTTTTCCTTTCCAGAGACCATTTAGGATCTGATTCTCTGCTTCTGGCCCCGTACAACAGCTGCCACTGCTGGCTAAATGAAAATCAGCAATAACCTTTTCCCCAACTCATTGTTTACCTGAAACTGGTTGTCACTGATAAACGCCCTGCCTTGCCTGGCTACTAACCAAACTCAAAAAGAAAAGAAAATCAGATCAACAAGAGAACAGATCTGTGCTTGGCTGATGCTCAGGCTGTTTCTAAATGATAAGCAAGAAGTTCATGCCCCTGACTGAGACTCTGAAAAAACCTTTCTCTGTGTTTGAAAACTGTTTAAGAATTATTTGAATGATGTGACTTTGAAAAGGCCCACAGTAAAGGGAAATAAAACACTCTTTTAAAACATAAAATTTTTTTCTAAAAATGGCCCAGCAATCTACATGCACAAAAAAATCAATTTAGACACAGAATTTATATCCTTCCCACAGATTAACTCAAAATGGACCAGCAATCTAAATGTAAAATGCAAAACTACAAAAATCCTAGAAAATAACAGGAGAAAACCTAGATGACCTTAGATATGACACCAAAGACACGATGCATGAAGAAAGAATTGATAACACTGAAATTCATCAAAACTAAAAACTTTGGCTCTGAGAAAAATAGGAACATGAGAATGAGACTATAAGGCACAGGGTGGGACAAAAAAATTGCAAAAGACAACCAAGGGGGTGAATTCACTAAATGAGAGGCTCCTCTAAATGGGTGGCACTGCTCTCTCTAGGGTTGGAGGTGCTGGTGAGCACCATTTTTGATATTTCCCTTCCGCCTTAACAGCTCATGAAGAAGCAAGGTACTTGCACAAGAGCCATCTAGCACTGCCCCAGCAGACCCTAGGCCCTCAGCCTGTAGGAGCTCTGGCCTTCCCCACAAGGCAGCCCTGACACAGCATGCTCTAAGACCCACCTCCAGACTGTGCCTGACCCAATTATCCTACTAGGGCAACACCAGCAGAGCAGGTCCCAGGAAACTTCCCTACCCTGTACCTGCTCCAGCTCTATCCATCCCAAGGCAGCCCTGGCATGACATGCCCTGGGACAGACCTGGCCAGTGCCTGATCCAGCTGTCCAGCCAAGAGGGCCCCAGAGCAGCGTGCACAAGGATCCCCCTGGCATATACCTGCTCCAGCTCCAGCCTTCCCACAAAGGCAACCCCAGTGCAAAGCACCTCATGACCTCCAGCCTATGCTTGCTCCACCTGCACCTGACCTGCCAAAGCCCCCAGGCACATGCAGTCTACAAAGGGATACTCCTACACAAGGTTACTCCTTGAAGACTGGGAGAAACAGCAGTTCTGCCTAATTTATAGAACAAATACAGAAAATCAGACAAAATGAGAAGACAGAGGAATATATCCTAAGTGAAAGAAAAAGATAAAACCTTGGAAGTTGGGGGGGGCGGGGAGCACTGCTAATAAAATGGAGATAAGTAACTTATCTGACAATCAGTTCAAACAGTCATAAGGATATTTACCAAACTCAGGAGAAAAATGGAAGAACAAAGTGAGAATTTCAACAGAGTTGAAATATAAAAAATAGAAACTCAACAAAGACAACCAACAAGAGTTAAAGTATACAGTAATTGAAATGAAAAATACACTGGAGAGAATTAACAACAGACTGAGTGATAAAGAACAGATCAGTGAGCTGAATGACAGAATAATGGATATTACCCAATCAGAACAGAAAAAATTTTTTTCAAATGAGGATAATTTAAGGAACTTCTAGGACAATATCAAGCACCCTATAACATTTGCATTTTAGAAGTTCTGGGGGAAGAGAAAGAAAGGGACAGAAAACTTATTTGAATAATGGCTGATAAGTTCCCTAATCTGGAGGAGAAAACAGACATCCAACACAAGGAAGTGTACAGAGTCCTAAACAAAATGAACCCAAAGAGACCCAAACCAAAACATATTAGAATTTAAATGGCAAAAGTTAAAGAGAGAATCTTAACAATCTAATTCAAAAATGGGCAGAGGGCCTGAGTAAACCTTTCTCCAAAGACGAAACACAGATGGCCAACAGACACATGCAAAGATGTGCATATCACTAACCAGTAGGGAAATGCAAATCAAAATCACAATGAAATATCACCTCACACTTGACAGAATGGCTAAAATCAAAAACATAAGCAACAAAGAGTGTTGGTAGTATGTGGAGAAAAGAGAACCCACACAAAATGCTTGTAGAAATGTAAATTGGTATAGCACTATGGAAAATGGTATGGAGATTCTTCACAATATTAAAAAGAACTCTGATGCAATCTAGCAGTTTTACCTCTGGATATTTCTGTGAAGAAAATGAAGACCATTTGAAAGGACATATGCAACCTATGTTCACTGCACCATTATTTACAATAATGGTGTAAATGTGGAAGCAACCTAAATGGATGACTAAAGAATATATGGTAGATCTGTTTGTGTTTGTGTGTGTGTGTGTGTGTGTGTACACAAACACAGCACAATGGAATATTATTCAGCCTTTACAAAAAATCTTGGGGGCACCTGTGTGGTTCAGTCAGATAAGTGTCTGACTTTTGATTTTGGCTCAGCTCATGATCTCACAGTCATGAAATTGAGCCCTGTGTTGGGATCTGTGCTGTGGAGCCTGCTTAAGATTTCTCTCTGCCTCTCCCTCCACCCTTCTTCCCCACTCCTGTACTCTCTCTCTCTCTCAAAATAAATAAACATTAAAAATAAAATTAAAATTAAAATCTTGCTATTTGTGACAACATGGATGGACCTAGAGGATATTACATGAAGTGAAATATATCCGAGAAAGGCAAATGCCATTTGATTTCATTTAAATGTAGAATCTAAAACAAATGAACAAAAACAGAAACAGCATCCTAAATGCAAAGAAAAATCTGCTGGTGGCCAAAGGAGAGGGGGGTGGAAGATGAGCAAAATTGGGAAAGGCTATTAAAAGGTACAAACTTCCAGCTTTAAAATAATTAAGACACAGAAATATAATGTACAACACAGAGAATACAGTTAATATATAACAAGTTTGGTGACAGATGGTAGCTAGATTTACCACGGTAATCACTTCAGAATGTGTATAAATGTTGAATTGCTGTGCTGTCCACCTGAAACTAATATAATATTGTATGCTAACTACCCTTTAATCCTTAAAGAGTGAGAATCTTAAAAGCAGCAGGAGAAAAAGTAGTCTCGTGCATGGGAAACACCATAAGATTGTCAGCTGAATTTCTGCAGGGAGTGGCAGAATTTAAAGTGCTAAAAGCACGGGCATCCGGGTGGTTCAGTTGGTTGAGTGTCTGACTCTTGATTTTGTGGTTTGTGAGTTTGAGCCCTTCATCAGGCTCTGCATTGACAGTGCAGAGCCTGCTTGGGATTTTCCCTCTTCTCTCTCTGCCCTTCCTCCCTCCCTCCCATCCTCCCGCCCTCCCTCCCTCCCTCTCTCTCTCCCTCTCTTTCAAAATAAATAAATAAACTTAAAAAATAAATAAAGTGCTGAAAGGGAAAAACATGCAAGCAAGACAGTCATTCAAAACTAAAGGAGAGAGAGTTTCCTAGACAAGCAAAAGCTAAAGGAGATCATCACCACTAAACTGGCCTTATGAGAAATGTTAAGGGGTTGCCTTTAAACAGAAGAGGGAATAACTAGAAAAAAGAAAATATTTGAAAGAAAAAAATTTCATTGGTAAAGTAAATATAAAGGCAAATATATAGTAAAGTGAGTGAAACAGTCATTTTAAAAGATAGTACAAAGGTAAAAAGACAAAAATAGTAAAATCAACTATAACTAGTAAAGAGATACACACAATAAAAAATGTGAAATAGGATGCCAAAAGTATAAAACGTGGGAAGGGTAAAAATGTAATTCCTTTAGGATGCATTCAAACTTAAGTGACTATTAACTGAAAATAATCTGAATATATACGAATCTCATGGTAGTCACAAACCAAAATCTACAATAGACACACACACACACACACACACACACACACACGCACACACTAGAAAAGGGAATATAAACATAACACTAAAGAAAATCAACAAACCACAAGAGAAGAGACCAAAAGAAGAAGAAAGGAATAGGGAACTAGAAAACAACCTGAAAACAATGAATAAATGGCACTAAGTACACACCTATCAAGAATTTCTTTAAATGTAAACAGGCTAAATGTTCCAATCAAAAGATATAGGGTAGCTGAATGGATATTTTTAGGACCCATCAAGGGGTGCCTGGGTAGCCCAGTGGATTAATCAGACTTTGGCTTAGGTTGTGATCTCACAGTTTTTGAGTTTGAGCCCTGTATCAGGCTCTGTGCTGGCAGCTGAGAGCCTGAAGCCTACTTCAGATTCTGTCTCCCTCTCTCTCTCTCTGACCCTCCCCTGCTCATGCTCTGTCTCTTTCTCTCTCAAAAGTAAATAAACATTTTTAAAAATTAAAAAAAGACCTATCTATATATATGCTGCCTTCAAGAGATTCACTTCAGATCCAAAGACACACAAACTTGAAAGTAAAGGAATGGAAAAAGCTATTTTGTGCAAATAGAAAGAAAGCTGGAATGGTAGAATATCAATACTCATATGAGACAGAATAAACTTGTTTCATGTGTGTTTATGTTTGAGAGAAAGAGAGACAGAGTGCGAGTGGGGAAGGGGCAGAGAGAGAGAGGGAGACACAGAATCTCAAGTAGACTCCAGGCTCTCAGCTGTCAGCATGGAGTCTGACAAGTGGTTCAAACTCACAAATAGTTAGATGGTGACCTGAGCCGAAGTTGGACAGTTAACTGACCAAGCCACCTAGGCACCTCAGAGACAAAATAAACTTTAAAAGCAAAGACTGTAGCAACAGGCAAAGAAGACAATTACATAAAGATAAAGTAGTTAAACCAAGAAGAGGATATAACATTTTTATGTACTTAATGTAAGAGCACCGAAATATATAAAGCAAATGTCAACAGACGTAAAAGCAGAAATTGACAGTAATACAATAGTAGGAGAATTTAATATCCCTCTTACATTCAGTGGATAGATCACTCAGACAGAAAATCAATAAGAGAACAATGGCCTTAAATGACACATTAGACAGATGGACTCAATAGATACAATAGAACAGTTCATCCCAAAGTGCAGAATATACATTCCTTTCAAGTGCACACAGAACATTCTTCAGAATAGATCACATGTTATCCCACAAAACAAGTCTCAATAAATTCAAAAAGACTAAAATCATATAAAGCATCCTTTTTAGTCACAATAATATTAAATCAATTGTAAATCAATTACAAGAACAAAACTGGAAAAAAACACAAGCACGAGAAAACTAAACAACTTGCTACTAAAGAACCAAGAGATTCAATGAAGAAATCAAGGAGGAAGTGAAAAATTGCCTTGAGACGAATGAAAATGGAAACACAACTCTCCAAAACCTGTGGGACACAGCAAAAGCAGTTCTAAGAGGGAAATTCAGGCCTACTTCAAGAAACAAGAAAAATTCCAAGTAAAAAGGAACTACAAAAGGAAGAATAAACACAGTGCAAAGGTAGTAGACAGAAGGAAATAATAAAGACCAGGCAGAAATAAATTGAGACTAAACAATAGAAAAGATCATGAAACTAAAAGCTGGTTTTTTGAAAAGATGAACGAAATGGAGATAAGCCTATAGACAAACTTATTAAGGAATTGAAAGAACCCAAATAAATGAAAGAGAAGTTACAACAGAAATACAAAGAATCATAAGACACTACTATGAACAAGTATATGCCAACACACTGGAAAATCTAGAACGGATAAATTCATAGAAACACACAATCTTCTAAGAATAAATAATGAAGAAATAGAAGATCTGAAAAAATTACAAGTAGTATACTTGAATCAGTAATTTAAAACTCTCAAAAAACAGAAGTCCAGTACCAAACAGTTTCATAGGTGAATTCTGCAAAACACATAAAGAAGAGTTACTTACTTCTTACATGTTCCTAAAAAAATTGAAGAGGAAGCAATGCTTCCAACTTATTTTATCAGGCCAGCATTACCCTGATATCAAAGTCAGACAAGGACACCACAAAAAAAAGGGGAAGGGAAGAGAAAATTTCAGGCCAATATCCTTGATGAACATAGATGCAAAAATCCTAAACAAAATATTAGCAAATCAAATTCAATAACACACTGAAAAGATTGTTCAACATTCACAAATCAATCAATATGATACACTACATCCACAATATGAAGGATAAAAATCATATGATCATCTCAATAGATGTACAAAAATCATTTGACAAAAATCAACAACTTATGATAAAAACTCTCAACAAAGTGGGTATAGGCAGAACGTACCTCAACATAATAAAGACCACATATGACAAACCCACAGCTAACATCATACTTAATGGTGAAAAGACAGCCATTCTTCTAACATCAGGAACAAGGCAAGGATGTTTATTTCACCACATTTATTCAATGTAGTATTAGAGTCCTGCCCATAGCAATTAGACAAGAAAAAGAAACAAAATATATGCAAATTGCAAAGACAAAGTAAAACTGTCACTATTTGTACATGACAAGATACTATATATAGAAAACCCTAAAGACTCCACCAAAAAATCTATTAGAATAAATAAATTCAGTAAAGTCATAGAATACAAAATTAACATACAGAAATTGGTTGTGGGTCTACACATAAATAGCAAACTATTAGAAAAAGAAGAAAACATTCTCACTTAGAATCACACTAGAAAAGATAAAATACCTAGGAATAAATGTAACCAAAAGGACACCTGGGTGGCTCAGTTAAGTGTCCAACTCTTAATTTCAGCTCAGGTCATGACCTCATGGTTCATGAGATCAAGCCCCGTGTTGGGCTCCACACTGAAAGCATGGATCCTGCTTGGGATTCTGTCTGTCTGTCTGTCTGTCTCTCTCTCTCTCTCTCTCTGTTCCTACCCCACTTACGCTCTCTCTCAAAAAAAAACACATTTTTAAAAAAATTTAACCAAGAAGAAAAAAAATTAACCTAGGAGTTAAAAAACTTACACCTGAAAATGTTATGACATTGATGAAAGAAATTGAGGAAGACACACATAAATGCAAAGATATTCCATGCTCATGGATTGGAAAAATATTTTAATATTGTTAAAATGTCCATACTACCCAAAGCAATCTACAGATTCAATGCAATCCCTATCAAAATAACAATAGTATTTTTTTCACAGAACTAACAATCCTAAAATTTGTATGGAACCACAAAAATTCTGAATAGCCAAAGCAATCTGGAGAAAGAAGGACAAAGCTAGAGGTATCACATTCCAAGATTTCAAACTATATTACAAAACTATAGTCAACAAAACAATATGGTACTGGCACAAAAATAGACACATAGATCAATAGAAGAGAATAGAGCCTAGAAATAACTCCATGCCTCTATGGTCAATTAATCTTTTTCAAAGGTGGCAAGAATATACCATGTGGAAAAGACAGTGTCTTCAGTAAATGGTGTTGGTAAAATTGGACAGCTATATGCAAAAGAATGAAACTGGACCACTATCTTGTACCATATACAAAGATAAATTCAAAATAGATTAAAAACTTGAATGTAAGACTGAAACCATAAAACTCCTAGAAGAAGCTATAGGCAGTAAGCTATTTGATATCAATCTTAAAGGTTTTTTTTTTTTTTTGCATCAGATCCTCAAGCCAAGAGCAAAAAAAGCTGAAAAAATTTTTTTAAAAAGAGATCACATCAAACTTAAAGCCTTTTGTACAGTGAAGGAAACTATTAGCAAAGAAAGGCAATCTACTGAATGAGAGATATTTGCAAATCATACATCTGATAAGTTAGTATCCAAAATACATAAAAATAGAAGACTTGAAAAACATTTTCCCAAAGAAGACTTACTTATGGCTAGTAGTTACATGGAAAGATGTTTAACATCAGCAATCAGGGAAATGCAAATCAAGCCACAATAAGATCACCTCACATCTATCAGAATGGCTTGTATCTAAAAGTATCTTTGTTGGCAAATATGTGGAAAAAAAGAACCTTCATGCACTATTGGTGGGAATATAAATTGGTATAGCCACAATGAGAGACAATGAGAATTCCTCATGAATGAATGAATGAATGAATGAATGACTGAATGAATGAATAAAAACAGAACCACCTTATGATTCAGCAATTTCACTTCTGGGTATTTACTCAAAGAAAACAAAATACCAACTTGAAGGTATATATGTACCCTTATGTTCACTGCAGATTTATTTATAACAGCCAAGATATGGAAACAATCTAGTGTTCATTGAATAAGTCATGGTGTGTGTGTATGTATATTTATTTATTTATACACACATACATACACACACAATGGAATATTCTTCAACCATGAAAAATGAAATCTTGCCATTTATGACAACATGGATGGATCTAGAGGGTATTAATATGAAGCAAATCAGAAAGACAAATACAGTATGATTTCACTGATGTGGAATATAAAAAACAACAAAAACCCTAAAGCAAAACAGAAACAAATTCAAAGATACAGGAAACAAACGTGGTTACCAGGGATGGGCAAAATAGGTAAAGGGCATTTAGAAGTACAAGCTTCCACTTATAAAATAAGTTATGGGAATGTAATCTACAGCATAGGGAATATAAACAATAATGTTATAATAACTTTATATGGTGACAAATGGTAACTAGACTTGTCATAGAGATAATTTCCTAATGTATAAAAATATCAAATCACTCTGTAATAGGATATTGTATGTCAGTTATACTTCAAATTTTTAAAAGATATATCTGATAAAGTACTTTTACCCAAAATATACCAAAAAAAAAACCCCTAAAAATCAACAATAACAACCCAAATAGGAATAGGGAATGTGATCTGAAAAGACACCTCACCAAAGAAGATATACAAATGGCAAATAGTATATTAAAAGATACTCAACATCATAGGTCATTCAGAAATTATAAATTAAAATAACAATGAGTGGTGCCTGGCTAGTTCAGTTGGCTCTAACATGTGATTCTTGTTCTTGGTGTTGTAAGTTCAAGCCTCACATTAAGTGTAGAGCCTACTTTAAAAATAAAGAAATAAAAACAATAAGATACCACTACATATCTGTTAGAATGGCCAAAATCCAGAGCAATACCAAATGCTGGCAAGGATGTAGAGCAACAGGAACTCTCATTCACTCTTGCTGAGAATACAAAATTATACACTACTTTGGAGGACAATTTGATAGTTCTTTACAAAACTAAACATTTTCTTACAGCAATCCAGCAATTAGTTTTTACCCAAAGGAGTTGAAAACATGTCCATACGAAAACCCACAAACAGGTATATACATATCAGTTTTATTCATAATTGCCAGGACTTGAGAGAAACCAAGATGCCCTTCAGTAAGCGAATAGGTAAATAAACTGTGATGCATCCAGACAATAGATTATTACTCAGCACTACAAAGAAAAGACATGGAAGAATCTTAAATGTATATCATTAAGTAAAAGAAGCCAATCTGAAAAGACTATATAATGTATGATTTCAGCTATATGACATTCTGGAAAAGCAAAACTATGGACACAGTAAGGAGTTCTGGGAAGATGAGAGAGTAGGAGGATGCTGAGCTCACCTCATCCCACGGACACACTGAGATAACAGCTAGATCTGGGTAACTAGCTCTGAAAGTCACTCAAAGTCAGGCAGAACAGACATTCCACAGTTAATCATAGATAAGAGGTCACACTGAAAAGGGTAGAAGGGGTGGAGACACAACTTGCAACTGAAACCCGTGGAACTAATTAAAATGAGTGGGACACAACCAAGCATGGAGAAGCAAGAGGATCAGACCCTACACCAGGCGCTGGAGACCAGCACAGGAAGACAAGTCCCCATAATATCCAGCTTTGAAAAAACACTGGGGCTTGAGAAACAGTTCCCGCCCTTAAAGAGCAAGCATAATAAATAACCTGGCCAAGACACAGCATAGAGGCAGCAGTTTGAACATGCCCTGGAGGGGCAGAGGTCTTCAGGAGGCTTCTCTAATAAGACTTCTCCCCTCCCCCCAGCCTAGATAGCTAGATACTTGTGGGAGCCAGTATTAACGCTCTCCATGTATCTTGTTAGCATCATATGCCTTGCTAGCATCATATGCCCCCCTCCCCCCATTTTCCCTGTTCCATCTAACCCACCTGCCATGGCAGGCATCCCTCCAAAGTAACTTCTACCTGTCATCCCCTGCAAGCAACCCTGTTAGGGGCCTGTACAACTCCAAAGTAACTCCTGCCCAGGAGAGGTGGAGATAACACCACACACCAACACAATCCCAGTTGCAGCAGCCAAGTCTTCTAGCTGACTTGCAAGGAAAGCACCCTGCCATTCAGTGTGACTCCAGCTGTGGTAGAATACACACAGACATCAATTCTGAGTGCTAGTCTGCCCACCTATAAGCCCCAGTGGGCCTCAGATAGGCCCTTCAACAATGCAGGGACCATACCCTGTCCAGTGTGCCCACAGCAGGCAAAGAAGATCATTGCAGAACTGACAGAACTGAAGACAAACACAACTCAGCCACAACAGTAAGGCACATGCAGATTCAGGAGTTTCTGGTTCTAGTGACCAAGTGCATGACGGTACAGGGCACCACTGGAATTCTCATGCATAAACCCACTGCTTTCAAAACTGGATGTAGCTGATCTCCCTAGCACATAGAAACAAACACAGAGAGTTAGACAAAAAGAAGAGAGGAGTATGTCCCAAATGAAAGAACAGGACAAAATGACAGCAAAAGAACTGAATAAAAGAGATAAGCAATATGCCTGATAAAGGAATCAAAGTAATGGTCATAAAGATACTCATTGGACTTGAAAAAAAAAAGTGAAGGATCTCAGTGAAAATATCAACAAACAGAAAATACAAAAAAGAATCAGTCACAGATGAAGAACCAGTAATTGAAATACACTAGAGGGAATCAACAGCGGATTAGAGGATCCAAAAAAACATATCAGTGATCTCAAAGACAGCGTAACAGAAAGCAACCAAGCTGAACAGCAAAAACAAAAGAAAATAATTTTAAAAAATGAAAATAAAGTATGGGAACTCAATGACATCATCAAGTGTAATAACACCCACATTATAAGGATTCCAGAAAGAGAGGTGGGGTGTGGGACAAAAAACATTTGAAGAAATAATAGCTGAATACTTTTCTAACTTGGGGAAGGAAACAGACATCCAGATACAGGAGGCACAGAGAATCCCGAAGAATATTAATCAAAGGAAGCCCACACAAAGACACATAATAATTAAAATGGAAAAAGTAATTATAAAGAGAAAATTTTTTAAGCAGCAAGAGGGGCACCTGGTGGCTCAGTCAGTTAAGCGTCCAACTCTTGATCTCAGCTCAGGTCATGATCTCCTAATTCATGAGATCCATGGGATCTCTTTCTTGGGATTCTCTCTCTCCCTCTCTCTCTCTGCCCCTTGCCTGTTCATATGAGTGTTCTCTCTCTCTCTCTCACTCTCTCTCTCTCCTACTCTCACTCTCTCTCAAAACAAATAAATAAACTTTAAAAAAAGCAGCAAGTGAAAATTAAACAATTCCATACAATAGAAACCCCATAAGGCTAGCAGCTGCAAAACTTTGCAGGCCAGAAGGGAGTGGCATGATATAGTCAAAGTCCTGAAAGGAAAAATCCTACAACCAAGATTACTCTGTGGAGAAAGTTTATCATTCAGAATAGAAGGAGAGATAAAAAGTTTCCCAACAAATGAAATTTAAGAGTTCATCATCACTAAACCAGCCTTACAATAAATGTTAAAGAAAACTTTTGAGTGGAAAGAACTAGAAGTAAGATTTTGAAAGGAAAAATTTCCATAGGTAAATGCAAACATATAATAGAAATAGTAGGTTAATCACTTATAAAACCAGCATGGAAGATAAAATGCAAAAATCAATTATATCTACCAAAATCAGTCAAGGCATATACAAAAGGATGTTAAAAATGACATCATATACATAAAACATGGAGGAGGAAGTAAAAATTTAGTGCTTTTAGAATGTACTCGAACATAAGTGACCATCAACTTCATATAGACTGCTATCCACATAGGAGATTATATATGAACCTAATAGTAACCACAGATCGAAAACCTGTAATAGCTACACAAAACATAAATAGAAAGGAACCCAAGCATAATACTACAGAAAGCTATCAAACTATCAAGAAGAAAGGAACAAAGAAGAACTACAAAAACAAGCAGAAAACAAGTAACAAAATGGCAAGAAGGACATACCTATCAATAATTACTTTTCATGTCAATGAACTAAATATTTCAGTCAAAAGACATAAATGGATTTTTAAAAACCAACAACACCCATCTACACACTGCCTACAAGAGAGTCATTTCACACTTAAAGACTGAAAGTGAAAGGCTGGAAAAACATATACCTTATACTATATATCATATACCATATACCATAAAAATGGAAGCCCAAAAGTAAAAAAGCTGGGGTAGCAATCCCAGCTATTTATATCAGACAAAATAGGCTTTAAAACAAGACCATCAGGGGTGTCTGGGTGGCTCAGTCGGTTAGAGTCTGACTTTAGCTCAGGTCATGTTCTCACAGTTTGTGAGTTCAAGCCCCACATCAGCCCCTACACTGACAGCATTGAGCCTAGTTGGGAGTCTCTCTCTGCCCCTCCCTGCTTGCTCGTGCATGCACGCACACACTCTTTTCTCTCAAAATGAATAAATAAACTTAAAACAAAGAGTGTAGCACATCATAGTAAAGAGAACAATCCAACAGGAGGATATAACAATTATAAATATCTATGCATCCAACATAAGAGCACCTAAATACATAAATTATTAACAGATAAAACTAGAGAAATTGACAGTGATACAATAATAGTAGGGGGCTTTAATGCCCTAATTACATCAACGGAAGGCAGAAAATCAACAGGAAAATAGTGGCTTTGAACACAATACACCAGATGAACATAATGATGTATACAGAACATTTCATCCAAAACTAGCAGAATACAAATACTTCTCAAGGGGCACATGGAATATTTTCCAGGATAGATCACATGTAGTTCACAAAACAAGTATCAATAAATCCATGATTGAAATCATATCAAGCATCTTTTCTGACTACAGTGGTATGAAACTGGAAGTCAATTATAAATAAGAAAAACTCCAGAAAGAACATACATACAGAGAGGCCAAGCAACATGTTACTAAATAATGAATGGGTCAACCAAGAAATCAAAGAGGAAATAAAAAATATGTGGAGAAAATCAAAACACAATGGTTCAAAATCTTTACAGGGATCCTAAAAAAAGAGAGAGAGGGGGATAGAAAACTTATTTGAAGAAACTGAAGATGACACAAATGAGAAGATATCCCATACTCATGGATTGGAAGAATTAATACTGTTAAAACGTCCATACAACCAAAGCAATCTATAGATATTTTTCACAGAACTAGAACAAATAATATTAAAATTCATTTGGAACTCAAAATACCCTGAGTAGCCAAAGCAATCTGAAGAAAGAACAAAAACAGAGGTATTATAATCCCAGATTTTAAGATATACTACAAAGCTGTAGTAATCAAAACAGTGTGATATGGACACAAATATAGACACACAGATCAATAGAACAGAACAGAGAACCCAAAAAGAAGCCCAACTTATATAGTCAATTAACCTATGACAAAGGAGGCAAGAATATACAATGGCAAAAAGACAGTCTCTTCAATGAATGGTGCTGGGAAAACTGGACAGCTACATGCAAAAGAATGAAATTGGACCACTTTCTTCCATCTTATGCAAAAGGAAACTCCAAAAGGATTAAAGATCTAAATGTGAGACCTGAAACCATAAAACTTAGGCAGTAATTTCTTAGGCAGCAATGTCTTTAACAGCTGCCTTACCAACATTTTTTCTAGATATATCTCCTGAGGCAAGGGAAATTAAAGCAAAAATAAACTATTGGGACTACACCAAAGTAAAAAGCTTTAGCACAGCAAAGGAAACCATCAACAAACAACAAGACAACCCTAGTGAATGGGAGAAGATATTTGCAAATTCAGTGAGGGGTTAATATCCAAAATATACAAAGAGTTTACAGAACTCAACACCAGAAAAACAATAATCTGACTAAAAATGGGCAGAAGACCTGAACCTTTCCAAAAACAATGTATAGAAATCCAACAGACACACTAAAAGATGTTCAACATCACTAATCATTAGGGAAATGCAAATCAAAACCACAATGAAATAGCACTTCACACCTGTCAGAATGGGTAGAATCAAAAAGACAAGAAATAACAAGTGTTGGTGAAAATTTGGAGAAAAAGGAACTCTTGTGCACTGTTGGTGGAATGTAAATTGGTGCAGCCACTGTGGAAAACAATACAAAGTTTCCTCAAAAAATTACAAATAGATCTACCATACCACCCAGTAATTCCACTATTGTTATTTACCCAGTGAAAACAAGAACACTAATTCAAAAAGATATCTGTACCCTTATGTTTATTGCAGCATTATTTACAATAACCAAGTTATGGAAGCAACTGAAATGTCCATTGACGGATGAAAAGAAATTAGATGTGGTGTATACATATGATAGAATATTATTCAGCAGTAAAAAAGAATGAGATCTTCCGATTTGTAACAACATGATGGATCTAGAGGGTACCATGTTAAGTGAAATAAGAGCAAAAATGTTCCATATGATTTTACTTGTATGTGGAATATAAAAAAGGGAATAAACAGACTCTTAAATACAGAGAACTAATGGTTGTCAGAGGGGAGGTAAGTAGGAGGAGGGTTAAATAGATAAAGGGGATTAAGAGGAATAAACTTCCAGTTATGAAAAAAGTAAGTTATAGAGCTGAAAAGTACAGAATGGGGAATATAGTTAATAATATTGTAATAGCATTTTGTTGACAGATAGGAACTACACTTACTGTGTTTAAGCATTGAGTAATGTGTTGAATTGTTGAGTCAATATGATGCACACCTGAAGCTAATGTAACATTGTATGTTCATTATACTTGTATTAAAAAAAAACTACAAAACAAAAACCATTGAGACAGTAAAAAGATTAGGGATTGGGGTGAGGAAGGGATAAACAGGTAGAGCACGGGGGATTGTCAGGGCAGTGAAGCTATTCTGGAGGATACTATAATGGTGGATACAAATTCATAGAATAAACAACACCGACAGTGAACCCAACTGTAAACCACAGACTCTGTGGGTAATAATGATGTGTAAATGTAGGCCCATTCATTGTAACAAATGTACCCCTCTGGTGAGGCATGGTGGTTGTGGGAAAGCTGTAAGTGTGTGGGGCAGGGGATATAAGGGAACTTTGTACTTTCTGCTCAATTTTGTGGTGAATCTAAAACTGCTCTAGATAAGAAAGTGTATTTTAAAAAACCATAAGGGCAAAAATTTTAAGAACAGCACTCCAGGTCATATGGTAACAACAGTGCATACCTCTATGATAAAGGACCAGATGAATGGCCACATAAAAAACTGTTGGACCAGGAGGCACAGTATTCTCCACACACATTAGACTCTTCCTGGGACCTATTGGAAGTGTGTGTTCCGTTTCTGACCATTTAAACCCCATCAAAATGGGGGCAAAAATCTTTTTCTGGGGGCTCCTGGGTGGCTCAGTCGGTTAAGCATCTGACTTCAGCTCACGTTATGATCTCACGGTCAGTGGGTTCAAGCCCTGCATTGGGCTCTGTGCTGACAGCTCAGAGCCTGGAGCTTGCTTCGGATTCTGTGTCTTCTCTTTCTGCCCCTCCCCCATTCATGCTCTCTTTCTCTCTCTCTCTCTCTCTCTCAGTCAAAAAAGTAAATAAATATTTTTAAAAATCTTTTTCTGAAAAATTGCTTTTCTCTTTGTTTTTCTTTCCACTCTTTCCCACTCTAATGGCTCCATTTGAAGTCTCAGGATGTAAACTTTTATCACCAGTTCTTTGAATTAACAAGCAGATTGGCCAGACTGTGAAAGACATTAGGGAAACAGGAGCTGGAATCCAGAAGGGATTAGATGCTGTGCATAGGAAGTTTCCACACAAGGCCCATTAGTTGCTCATGGTTATTCACATAATCAAAAGCATTCTTCACATAATGCAAGTAAGGAGAACAAGTTCAGCCATGAAGGAATAAGCAAGGATCTGGCCAGCAGTTTGCAGATCTCTGCATGTGAATATCTAAAACATGCATAGAGTTTGCATATACATACATGCATCTGAGATTATACATAAATTTATATGCACAATACATGTAGATATGCACTCACAGGCACATATGTATATGAAAGAGGTCAGAAAATATTCTCCTGAGAATGTACCTCTAGCCAAAATGCAAAAGGAAATATTTCCAGTTTTCATCATCTAATATGAATTTGCAACATAATGCCAGCTGGTAGGTTTTTGGACAACAAGCTGTGCACTAATACATAGTTTTGGTTTGTTTTCTTAAAGTATTCTGTTGTTTCTTTTTCTTTTAAAATTATAAGCAGAGTTCCATGTCAACAATTATCCTGAATTTTTTAAATATTATATCTATAAATGTATTTATGCCAATTTTTTCTTTCTGTTTTAAAGCAGCTTACTGAAATATAATTTACATACCGTACATCTCACTCATTTAAAATGTTTTTCATTTAATATGTTTTCAGCATATTCACAGAGCTGCACATCCAACACCATGATCAATTTTAGAATGTTTTCATCTCTGCAACAGAAACCCTGAACATTTTAGTTATCCCCCACCATACCACCATACCACCCCCACCAGTCTTCAGCAAACTCTATAATCTACTTTGTGTCTCTATCGATTTGCCTATTCTGAACATTTTATATAAGTGGAAGAGTATAATAGGTGGCCTTTTATTACTTCCTGCTTTCACTTAGCATAATGCTTTTGAGGTTCACCCACATGGCAGCATGTACCAGCACTATTCCTTTTTATGAATGAGTACTATTCAGTTGATGTATATACCACTTGTTGTTTAGTCACTCATTTGTTAATGGACATTTGTTTGTTTCCATCTTTGAGCTACTGTAAATAATGCTGCCATGAACGTTGGTAAACAAGTATCTATTTCAGGGTCTGTTTTCAAATCTTTTGGGCATAGACCTAAGAGTGGAATTGCTAGTTAGACAGTAGTTCTACGTTTTTTGAGGAACTGCCAAATCATTTTCCACAGAGGCTATACCATTTTACATTCCCACCAGCAATGGGTTATAATTTCTCCACATCCTCACCACTACTTATCAATTTCTTTATAATAATGATGATGATCACAATAGCCATTTTAGTGGGTATAAAATGGTATCTCATTTTGATTTTAATCTAGATTTCCCTAATGAATAATGATGCTGAGCATTTTTTCATGTATTTATTGTCCATTCAGACAAATGTCTACCCAAATCCTTTGCCCATTTTTTAGCATTGTCTTTTCGTTGTTGAGTCCATTTTTTCTTAATGGCCATTGTTTTAAGACCAATTGGCCATATGTGTTAGTAAGCCCTGATGTATGTGTTATATTTCCTGTGTCCCACTGCTGTGACTTCAGTAAGATGGACAAGTCTATTTTGGATTGTGCTACTATGCATTGCTCTGTTGTAATTGACCACAAGTTCTGTCTTCATGTCATCTAGGGGCTCATAGTAAAGACAGATGTTTACAGTGTGCACCACTATAAGACAGATCTAATCAAAGCATAATCATTGTTTGAAAAGAGTCCAATAGAAGACTCTGGTGAATTTTGTGAAACAAAAGGTCTAATTCTTCCCTTTTAATAAACTGAACCTAAGAAAAACTGTTTAGATCTATACCTATCACAGAAGGGATGGTCAGTAATACCTGCTATCATTTATAACTCAATCTTGATATAAAATGTCAGCTGCAATTAAGGATAAGTTATATTTGTTTGGGGGAAATCTGATTCATTGCTAACTGCTGAAGCATGGGAGAAACAGTCTATGGATGAATGGACTTGAAATGTAGGGTATGTACCCATCCATCTAGCAGAAGATACTCCATTAACAAGCATCATAATTCCTTGGAGTGAGCTAATGTCTAGCCTGCATTAGAGGCACCTGAAGTGCTGGATAAGAATGCATATCCCCAGCTCTCATCCTAATTCCAAATCAGACTTTCTACAGGTGGGCTCAGGAGTCTAAATTTTAACATATTTCCCAGGCAACTCATTTGCAGAGGACAGTTTTACAAAGTGGGGTTGTAAGGACTTTATCAGCTTCTAAAGAATCTTGCAAATTTAATGTACAGGATGAGTGATCGTTTTTTAAATCCTTAGGTTGAATACGTATGTCCCTCCTTAAAACAGGTGCTCAAGGCTCTAAGAATGTTGTCAGGTTAGAATTATCCTGATTATCTTATTTCTAGTTATTACTGTCTATTAAACAGCCTAGGGCTACCAATACATGTTAACCTTGAAATACCATTTCCACCATTTCCAACCTATACATCCCTTGGAGGACATTTTTCTGTCTCTGTATCTCCTACAGTGAAAGAGTGGGAACAACCATGTGTCCAATGATAGGGGAATGCTAAACTGGCATATTAATGTTATTATGCAGTTATTAAAATTATATTTGTGAAGACTATATAATAATAAAGGCAATGTTTACAACGTGACATTAAGAAAAAATCTATATAGACTCTGTTATAGCTTTATATTTTGAAATTACAAACACACAAAAACTAGAAATAAGTTACCTAAAATATTAACATCTTTAGATGATAGGACTATGGAAAATTTGTTTTCTTCCTACTCTTCAAAATGCCTGGCTTTCAAGACCATATGTTATTTTTATACTGTAAAAACTTTCTTCCCTAATAAAAAGGATATTTTATTGCCATGAATAATTACTACTACTCAGTTCAATTTCTCTGCACATTGATTTAGCAGTAACCACTATCTTGCCTGTAGGATAGTTTACCTAATCAAAAAGTCATGGAAGTTAGGTCCTCCAGAAATTGAGAACTTGAGTTTTTCTCTTTCATCTCTCACTGGACTGGTTTCCCAGGGGTAAAATGCTAAAGACATTTACCCTGAATGTTGACTTTCATGGAACTGAAGGATATTACCTAGACAGAGTGTAGTGCTTTGCAGAGATAAAATCCACCAATTGAAGGGAATGCACTCAATTCATCTGAAAGCAGGATTTAGTGAAACTTGGGTTCTGGGCCCTAATCAGTAGTGCTCAGCTGGCTATGTAACACTGGGGAATTCCTTCCCCTCTCATGACCTTATTTTTTATGAGAAAGTGATGAGGCTTGACCAGATCCATAAGGTCTTTCCAGATTTAACAATGTATGAACCCCACTTAAGTCAATAGCCCAAGCAGATCACTGTTTTGTAGAATATATCCTATTGGGTGTATGAGTATGTAGGAGCGTGAGAGGGTGGCCAGGAGAATTTTTCCTTTAGAAATCATAGACAAAGGGCACAAAGATATATGTGCAAGAATGTTTTTGACAATGTTGTTTATAATAATGAAAATTGACAATGTAATCTTCCAAGACTAGGAGAAGGATTAAAGAAATTATGGTAGAGCCAGAAATATAATATTTGGCAACCATTTAAAATTATGTATATCTGTACCTACTGACATAGAAAGCTATTCATAATATATTAAGTGGAAAAGCTATTTCTAAAAATGTGTATGGGTGCCTGGGTGGCTCAGTCAGTTAAGCATCTGACTCCTGGTTTCTGCTCAGGTCATGATCTCATGGTTCAGGAGATCAAGCCCTGTGTCGGGCTCTGCATGGAGACTCTTTGGGATTTTCTCTCTCTCTCCCTCTGCCCCATTACCTACTCCCTCTCTCTCAAAATAAATGTTTTTTAAATGTGTAAAATACATCTCTTTGAAATATGTGTAGCTATGCACAGCTCTTGAAAGGCTAACAGTGATTATTTTGTGATGGTGGTAAAATTGCTGGTAAGATTTTTCTTCTGATTTGTAATTTTCTATACTAAATATGCTTCAGTTATGAATTACAACAAATACACAGGTATATCTCTCAGGGTTCTCCAAAGAAATAGAATCAATAGGGTGTATATAAAACCAATAGGAAAAAAACATGTAGATAGAAGATATACTTTTATACAAGAGATATTCATATAGGGGTGTGTGTGTGTGTATAAAGAGATTTATTTTTAAGAAATTGGGTCGCATGATTGGGGGGCCTCACAAGTCCAAAATCTGTAGGGCAGGCTGGCAGGCTGGAAACTCCAACAGGAATTAAATGTTGCAGTCTTGAGGCAGAACTTCCTATCATGAAAAACCTCAGTGTTTGGTCTTAAAGCTTCCAACTGATTGGATGGGTTTCACCCATGTCGAGGGTCTCCTTAAAGTCAACTGATTGTAGATGTTAACCATACCTATGAAATATCTTCACAGAAACACCTAGATCAGTGATTGACTAAATAATTAGGTGAAGTAGCCCTTCCAAGGTGACATATAAAACCAACCAACACATAAGAGCATTCTCTTCAAGTAATAAAGTAAAGAAAACCTAGATGGAGACATTTTAATTCACTGGGGTTTCAGTGGGCTGGGGGTAGACAATCTGGTGTGATGTGAATGATTGGGAGCATGGAAGGTCACCTTTTCCAAGGCCCTGCATATGGGTGGTTGGGCAGGTGTGAGTGTAGGGAGGCTTGGGAGGGTGGGGGAGAGGGAAGACCAAAGAAAAGGTTGGAGGTGGAAATGGTCTCTCTCTGAAACTTCACTTACTAAATGTGTCAGAAGCCTACGAATCGAGACTGCTGATGTGAAGTGGAAACACAGAAGAAAGCCACAAAAGAACAAAGACAGGAACTGTACAGAAGCTGAAAATCCCAGGCTGAGGAAAGATTTCAGGTCAAATTCCACCAGACTTCCAAGGGATACACGAACCCCTGATGACATCTGGTTTTTACCAATCAAGTCTGGATCTAAATGGTTTAGCAGAGTTCCTTTTCTCCCCATGGTGATGGCGATCAAGGGGCATGGACTGATGTAACATACGTTTCATATAGATTTTTAAGTCATTAGCAGTTCTAAATGAACCAGCTGAATGATCTCACTACAGGAAGGAACAGGCACAGTCAGTGGGGTTCCAGGGTATGGGGCTCACTGTTCAGGAGCACGGGGAGGCCAAAGAAAGATGTTGGGGCAAACACAATTGTAGGAGAACCAATGATCACAGGAAGTTACCAAAATAAAGCCTTGCTGCTTCCATTGGGAAAATTACCAGGCAAATCCAGATGATCCTGGTCTCTTAATATCTTTGGTAAACAGGAAGTAGAAAGAGGTGGGGTTTTTCCCCTTTCCCAGTCCCAGTAGATGAGACACCAAAAAGGCTCTTCACCCACTCTCCACAGAACAGACTGCCCTGGCCAGTATGCACCTACTTGTAGGCCTTTCCAAAAGCTCAGGTGTTTTCTCTTCACTTCACACTATTTCTACAGTGAGCATGCATTACCTTTATAAAGAAAAAATTTACATTTAAAAAGCTGTCAGGGGCCTCCTGCTTTCAAGATGGTAATTTGAAGACACATACACACTCCACCTCCTGCCTAATGCAAAAATCCTTTGAAATGTTCCAATTAATAATAATAGGGAACTAGCTGTAGCAAGGCTGGAAAACAGAAAAGGATACCATAAACAGGCCAGAAGCTCTGAGGATTTCCTAGAAGAACTGAAACAGATAAGAGCAGAGACACATCCTAGAGAGGAGAAACTGGTACACTTTTCCAGAGGGCGATTTAATTCTAAGAAGGGTGTATTAATTCTAAGTGTACCCCTGTATTTGCAGCCATCCAGCCTCTGGGAACTTATTCTAAAGAAATAATGGGACATATGTATATACATTATGATAATAGCTGTAGTTTTCACTTTTTAGAATATTTTTCAAGGCTTATTAAACTCTACTTCTGTCCTTCAATGAAGTGTTTGCCCATCTCTATGCACACTCTAAAAGTTGAAATCCATAAAAGCATTTTATTACTATGGTTATACAAATATTTTCCCATGCTAGGCTGCATGGCATGTGAGAATTACATTGCTTCCTCTGTGGATTCAATTTTATGACATCAGGCCACTTGAAAGACAATATCTCTAGCATGGAGGAAAAAGAAGATTCTCTATTTTTATACCCCATTAATTCCTCATAATTATGTCACATTTTATGTTGGTTTATATGTTTCTTGTGCAGTTTTATCCCTTATATTTTCTCATTTCATTTTCTTTAATGATCTGGCTTTTCTCCCAAACTTTTAGTCATACTCTCCATTCAGTGGATTGCCCTTCCCCCCTTTTTTTTCTGAAGACCACCCTTACTCCTCTTCTCCATTGTAGGTGGAGATTTTCAAAGTCGACCACACAGTTCTCTCCCAGAATTTTCCTGCCCTTCCCTCCAGGGTTAGAGTCCATCAATTCCATATTTTCCCCTTTCCTAGTTTATACCCTTGTCTTGCTGGAGAACATCCTCAACTACATTCTTAAGAGAGGTAGATAAATATTAGAAATGAAAATGGAAACACTTCCCAATGCTGCAGAAATAAAAGAAGACATGGAGCGCATATTGTGAGAGTATTTATTAAGCTTGAAAAATTCATTGAAATGGATCAATTTCTGGGGCACCTAGGTGGCTCAGTTGGTTAAGCATCCAACTTCAGCTCAGGTCATGATCTCAGAGCTTGTGGGTTCAAGCCCCACATCAGGCTCTGTGCTGAGAGCTCAGAGCCTGCTTCAGATTCTATGTCTCCCTCTCTCTCTGTCCCTCCCCTTCTCTCTCTTCCTGGGTCAGAACCTAGCTGCTGTGGGCTGAACTGTTTCTTCCCAAAATCCATATGTTGAATTTTAATCCTGTTACCTCAGAATGTGACTGCATTTGATGGAGGCTTTAAAGGTGTAATTAAGGTGAAAGAGGTCATCAGAGTGTACCTTACTCCAAATACTGGTGTCTTTATAAGAGATAAGGGGGTGCCTAGGTGGCTCAGTCAGTTAAGTGTCCAACTCTTGGTTTCAGCTCAGGTCATAATCTCACGGTTCATGATTTTGAAGCCTGAATTGGGCTCCTTGCTGTCAGCACAGAGCCTACTTTGGATTCTCTCTCTCTCCCTCTCTCTCTGCCCCTCCCCTGCTCACTCTCCCTCTCAAATAAATAAATGTTAGAAATTTAAATATATATAAATATAGGTAGATAAATATATGAAGACTATATGTGATATATATACCAGCTACATATGTTATATATATATGATATATATAAAGAAGAGATTTGACACCAACACACACAGAGGGAAGACCAACTAAAGACATAGGAAGAAGACAGCCATCACCAAGCCACGAGGAGAGGCCTCAGGGAAAACCAACGTCTGCCCACACCTTGATTTTGGACTTCCAGCCTCCAAAACTATGAGACAATAAATTTCTGTTGGTGAAGCCACTTAGTCTGTGGTACTCTATAAGGGCAGCCCAAGCAAACTAACACATTAGACATTTGGGGCTCTGTGGGAACTCTGCTCTTAACAGAATATGACTGCATGCTCAGTCTGTGAGGAAGATGACATGGAGAATTCCATACAATATTGACAAAATACAAAAGTAATACATTCAATGTCATAGTCCAGCCACATCCCAGTGGGGGAACAAGATGACAGTGTAGGAAACACTAACCTTCAGAAGCTGATCAACTTACTCCCTTTAAAATGTTATTTAGAAATATCATTTGATGTTTTCCCCTTCAAGTGTTTCTATAAAATAACTTTATTAGCATTCCATAGTTTAATCAGATTATTGAAAGAGGAGTTTTGATTAGATATTTAACTGTAAGATAATGCACCATTTCACCAATAAATATTTCTTTTTCAAATAGACTTTTTTTTTTAAATGTTTTATTTATTTTTAGGAGAGAGAGAGACAGCGTGAGCAGGGGAGGGTCAGAGAGAGAGGGAGTCACAGGCTGAAACAGGCTCCAGGCTCTGAGCTGGCAGTCAGCACAGAGCCCGATGCGGGGCTCGAACCCACGAACCACGAGATCATGACCTAAGCGAAAGTCGGACGCTTAACCGACTAAGCCACCCAGGCGCCCCAAATAGACTTTATTTTTTAGAGCAGTTTTAGGTTCACAGGAAAACTGAGTAAAAAAGGCAGAGAAATCCTAAATACTTCTGCCCTACACATGCACAGCCTCCTATGGGGAGTGGCACACCACCAGAATGGTACATTTGTTACAATTGATGAACCTACATTGACACACATAATCCACATTGATCACCCAAAGTCCACAGTTTGCATTAAGGTGCACTCTTGGTGTTGTGCATTTTATGAGTTTGGACCATCATATATATTGACATGTAGCCATCATTAAAGTATAGTTTTCTTGCCCTGAAAATCCTCTGTTTTATCTATTCACTTCTACCCCTTGCTAATCCCTGGCAACCACTGATCTTTTTACCTGTTTCCATAGCTTTGCCTTTCCAGAATACCATATAGTTGGAATCATATAGTATGTAGACTTTTCAGATTGGCTTCTTTCAGTAATATACATTTAAGTTTCCTCCATGTTTATTCATGACTTAATAGCTCATTTCTTTTTAGCACTAAATAATATTCCATTGTCTAGATGTACCACAGGTGATTTATCTATTTACCTACTAAAGAACATCTTGGCTGCTTTCAAGTTTTGGCAGTTATGAATAAAGCTTTTTTTACATATCTGTGTGCAGATACCTGTGTAGACATTTCAACTCCTTTGGGTAATACCAAGGAGTGATTGCTGTGTATCATATGGTGAGAGTGTGTTTAGTTTTGTAAGAAAGTTCCAAACTGCACTAGGTATAATTTAAAGATGCAGCCAAATAAAATTTCTTTTTAGAACGAAATATAGCCCAAAAGTGTTTGTAAATGTTTAGTAGAGCTTGCATCTAAGACCTAGATCAGATATACATAGGCTTTTTTGATATAGGTCTATCTGTTTCTACCATGCATGGCCCAAACAAAGTTCCACAACAATAAAAAAGAAAATTACCTCAATTCATTGAGTTGGAAACTATTTGTTCCTGGATTTCCTGAAATTGCCATCATTCAGGAAAGAAAGCAAACTAATTTAGTCTTTTTCTTCAATGGAACACCACAAAGAAAAAGAAATACACTCAACATGTGTCTTTCTCTTTTCTGTTCCCAAAGCAAGAACAGTCTGTGGTTGGGGTAGATCTTGAAATAGTAATTTAATGAAGATTTTAAGGAATATTTATTGTGTTATGCATGAGTTTGATTCAGCAGGTAAGTGAACACACTCTGGCCTTTATCTCCTAAACTTCAGTACCCTTAAGACTTTTGTTGATGTCATCTAAGTGCAAGATGCACACTACAGGGAAATTTAGAACTCCAGAAACTGATTTGTTGATAGCATATCATATATGAAAACATATAGGACCATCAGTTTACCTGTGTACAGGCAAATTATATATCTTGCATATCAGATTTGAAAGTGAGTGTTTATGTTTAACAAAACTGGTGATGTATCTAGACACTTTATTTTCAAAAACTAAATTGTTATGCACAATAGTAATGGTACAAGGTATATATGTGTGTTTAATCAAAGTGCCGAGAAGTTTTACTATGGCTGTTTGAGGCTATATACAATAAATACATGTTTTTCATTGTAAGTGGAAGTTTAGATTTTTTAATTTTTTTTAATGTTTATTTAGTTATTTTGGTGGCAGGGGGGGGGGAGAGAAGAAAAGAGAGAATCCCAAGCAAGCTCTGCACAGAGCCCCTTGCAGGGCGCAATCTCATGAACCATGAGATCATGACCCGAGCTGAAATCAAGAGTCAGATGCTCAACCATTGAGCCAGCCAGGCACCCCTAGAATTTTTAATTTTTAAAAAGAAATGTCAGATCCATTCTGTATCCTCTAAGTTCTTACTATATTATAGTGATATAGGAGTAAGATGGGAGGCTTCTACCTCTGTTTTAGCTGAATGTTGAATTTTTTCCCTTTGCTATTTGGAGATCAACCAAAATGAATCTTCAGTGCACCTCAGTGAAATTCACTTAACGTACCTATTCTCCTACAGTGTTAACTTAAAGCTGGGACTTTCACTTCTATGTCAGTTAAATGCCACAGAATAAGTTGTAAACATCCAGAGATGTTGTAAGGGGCCCAAATGCCCAGGGTTCTAGCCTCTGGTTTTCCTGTGGTTCCCACAAGAACAGAGTTTATGGGAGCTCCACTAGGCGCCAGGCCAGTTTTCTCTCTTCTGCACCAGTGAGGCACGTAAGAAAGTGCCTGCAATATTACAGAGACTAACACTGGGCTTTAAAGATCAAGACACACAAACAGAAATTAAACTCTCTCCATATTAAAGCAAGCAGAAATGGATCTCACTCAGTGAGAGGAGAGAGCTTCAGGGGGCACAAGGGACTCTCCTTAGGTACATTTGAAGTTTCTGAAATTGGGCAATTTTGTTCCTTGTGTGTGTGGTTGGAAAATTTTCCCCATAAAACAAAACCAAGAATAAAGAGAGTGTAGAAACCAACAGAATCTTCTGCATCTCTTCCTCAGGTAAGATATCGTTAAGCAGTATTTGTTTGTGTTTGTTATTGTCCTGCTATTACTTTAACTTGTGAACCTTTGCTTTGCAGGCCAAGAAATCCCAGACTGATATTGCCCCAATGGAAAAGGAGTGATGGAGAAACTGGAGAGAACCTTGAGGTTTACAAAACCCCAGTTAAATTCTGCACACACTGAGAGTTATGTAGACCTCTGTCCCTTCCAAAACAACAAAACAACAACAAACTGGTCAAAATACATGAAAAATGATTTTCAAGACAGTGAGCATCAGGTAGGGAAGGAGATAGGAAGTAGACTAGTGAGCCCTACAACTGCCCCAGATAAGGCCTTGGAGCAGTTTCCAAGTCAGGGTGCAGGATGGGGAACCAGATAAAACCTAGCAGACCTCCTAAATTGGAAAGACAGATCTGAGAAACTAGAGAGACCAAGGAGGCTAGAGTTTGCAGGACATAGAGCTGTACAGGGAGAAAGCCCTGGAGCTCTGCAGAGGGTCTCCCACAAGTATTCAGCAAAGCGCTGATAGTGCACACAAGTGAGGATACTACTCAGGCCACCTGACAGGATTAGTGGGAACAGTGCCCCAGTGATTACATTGAGCTGGGAATAGGGCCTGGGATTAATGCCAATTTGGATACCAAAGCTGGACAGTAATAATTTCAGATGTTGGGGTGTCCCCAAAGCAGTACCTATTTTTAATCAAAACCCTTATAATAAGGGGCTGTGCCCCCAAAGACAGAACACATGGCTTGGGAACCAAGGAATGGCATCACATTCAAAGACCCACATGGGGAATTTGTGCTTTCTGTCCTCTCAGCTCTGGGCTCTGCAGCTTCTGGTTCCCAAAGGGAGAACACCTCTTCCAGAAGACATAGCAAAATTCCCTTTAAGTTTAAGCTGTGACTGCCTCCTGTGTACTTCAGCTCCTTGAGCCAGGGGACCGCTAGGGAAGAAAGGGAGACACCAGCCAGGCAGGGCTATTTTATTTTAGGTACAATTGACATATAACATTATATTCATTTCAGGTGTACAACAGAATGATTCTATATCTGTATACATTGCAAAATAATCACCACAATAAGTCTAGTTACATCTATTGTTATACAAAGTCACAAAAAATTTTTGTGATTAGAACATTTAAGATTTACTCTCCAGACAACTTTCAAATATGCAGTACAATATTATTGACTACAGTCACCATACTTAGCATTACATCACCATGACTTATTTATTCTATAAATGGAAGTTTGTATCTCTTGACTGTCTTCACCCATTTCACGTACTCCCTAACCCACAGGGTCCCTCCTGCCAGCCACCATTCTTTTCTCAGTATTTGTGAGTTTTGATTTCTTATTTGTTTTTTTAGACCACATATAAGCAAAATCATATAGCATTTTTCTTTCTCTGTTTGACCTATTTCACTTAATACCTATTAGGTTCATCCATATTGTTTCAAATGGCAAGATGTGATTTTTTTAACGGCTAAGTAGTATTCTTCTTTATCCAACTGTATGTATCATTTACCCAGTCTCTCATTTATGAACAATTAGGTTGTTCCATATCTTGGCTACCATAAGTAAGTCTGCAAAGATCATAGGGGTGCATATATCTTTTTGAATTAGTGTTTTAATATTCCTTGGATAAATACACAGAAGTGGAATTGTTGGATCATATGCTAGTTCTATGTTTAATTTGTTTATTTTATACAGTGACTACATCAATTTACATTTCCACCAACAGTGTACAAGAGGTCCCTTTTCTCCATATCCTCACCAACACTTGTTATTTCTTATCTTTTTGATACTAGCCATTCTGATAGGTATGCAGTAATATCTCATTGTGGTTTTGATTTGCATTTCCCTAATGATTAGTGTTGTTGAGTATCTTTTTATGTGCATGTTGGTAATTTGTGTGTCTTTGGAAAAATGACTATTCAGATCCTCTGCCCAATTTTTAATTGTTTGGGGTTGTTTGTTTGTTTGTTTGTTTGTTTTTTGTAATTGAGCTGTATGAGTTCTTTATATATTTTGGATATTAACTCTATCAGATATATTATTTGCAAATATCTTCTGCCATTCAATAGGTTGCCTTTTCATTTTGTGGATTGTTTCTTTGCTGTGCAGAATACTTTTGTCTAACATAGCTACACTTGTTCACAGCTGACTTTGAACAATGTGGAGGTGAGGACATTGACACCCTACACAGTAGAAAATCACTAAATGGGTGATAGGCTTTAAGAAGGGCTCTTGTTTGATGGGCACTGGATGTTGTATGTAAGTGATGGGTCGCTAAATTCTACACCTGAAACTATATTACACTCTATATTAACTAACTGGAATTTAAATAAAAACTTTAAAAATGAAGGAAAAAAAAAAAAAGAAAATGGACAAGTGCAGGAATCCCAGCCTGAATGGGACTTGGTAACAATGGTTCAGACCCCCTTAGAGGTGAGAGTCTGTGTTATGCCCTAGGTTAGCCACTGGGACCAGCAAAAGTGTTAGCTGAGTTTGAGAGTAATCTAGAATGGAGAGCAGAGGAGGGAGATGATGAGTGTCAGCATGGCACAGAGGCCAGCTCAGAAGTAGTGTTGTAGTTCATCTCAGAAGGATTCCCTTATAAATTTCCCCTAGGAGGAAAAGTACATTGGCATCCTGGAGTAGCTGCCCCCAAAACATAGATGGGAAAGTGTTTCCAAGCAGCATGATGGGCTGTAGTGAACACTGCATCACCATCTAGATCTGCAGCTACTGAGTGGCTATTGGCAGTTAGCTCTCAACTGTCAGCCCCTCAAGGGACTCTGCCTCAACTGCAGAGAGATGCTTTGCCAAAGATCACATCTCTTTCCAGGGAAGCTCACATCCAATGACTAGTCAATGAGAGCATAATGATCTGGCCATGTGGGCTCAACGTGGGACAGCTCTGAAGGCTTTCCTAGCTCTAGAGCCCTCTGTGGGGTTGACCAAAGCTGTCATTGAGCCTGCATCTCAGTTTGACATCTTCCTCTATCCAGTTCTGCTCCCTACCCACCCCCCCTCAACATTATTTAACCCTAAAGGCACTCCTTAGCAAACATTTCACATCTCACAGTCTGCTCCCTGGGAACCCAGTCTGCAGCACCAAGATTGCACAGCTACTAAGTAAGGATGCTGGTTTTCAATGCAGATAGTATGGATTTGAAAGCTCACACAAAACCATTAAACTCTTTGGCATGCTTAAGCTGAGAATTTAGAATCAATCTTGCAGAGAAGAAAGTGGAGTAGGAGAAATCCTTAACTAACCTTAAATCTTAAAGGACTGAGAAATCACTGAAGGGGCTGAGCTTTTAGAAGCAGCTTGATTGAATTTTGGTCAGGTAAATTAAGCTTGAGATAGAAATTATAGAGAAACGATGAAGGATTTTTGCATATTCTGAGTTCTAGAGAAATCATACTAATTACAAAATATTTAGAAGCCATGAGATTTCACTATAAGAATTGAAGAAATAATCAGAATTATAATGCTTATATAGTTACATAACTGTTTGTGTACTTTCCCAGGAACTATCTAGTATGCCAGTCTACAAAGATCTTGCTGCATCCCAAACATCAAGGGATGGGATGTTTCATGAGAAAATATCTACAAGTTATCCAATTCAAAGTCATACTTATTCCTCTGTGGTAGGGTAAAACGGTGACCCTCCAAAAGATATCTATATCAAATCTGGAATCTGTGAATACAACCTTATTTGGAAAAAGACTTTTGCAGATATAACTAAGGGATCTTGAAATGAGGATGATTCAGGTGGGCTCTAAATCCAGACATAGGTGTTTTTTAAAAGAAAGAAGCAGAGGGAGATTTCAGACAGACAGAAGGGAGGGGTTCCTGGGTGGCTCAGTTGGTTAAGCGTCCGACGTTGGCTCAGGTCATGATTTCACCACTTGTGACTTTGAGTCCCACATTAGACTGAGCTGACAGCTCGGAGGCTGGAGGCCTCTTCAAGTTTGTGTGTGTGTGTGTGTGTGTGTGTGTGTGTGTGTGTGTGTGTCTCCCCTTTCCCCATTCTCTCTCTCTATCTCTTTCTCTCTCTCCCTCCTTCAAAAATAAGCATTAAAAAAAGACAGACAGAAGGGAAGACATAGACACACAGAGGAGAGGACGATGTGAAGATGGAAGCAGAGACTGGAGGGAGGCAACCCGAAGCTCAAGAATGCAGGAAGCATCAAGAAATGGACTCTGCTAGGGCCCCTATAGGAGCACAACCCTGACAGATTTCACATTTCCAGCCTCCAGAATTGTCAGAGCACAAAGTTCTGTTATTTTAAGATACCAAGTTTGCAGCAGTTTGTTACAGTAGCCTCAGGGCACCAACATACCCTCTCACCTTCTGCATCAGAATACATCCTAGAATGTGAAATATACAGTTTTATGTTCCTCAGCTGGCCAAAGAAACAGTTGGAATTACAAGACTTCCCCAGGCATAAGTGCTATGAGTACAATTGTTGTTGTGTAAAAATGTGCACAGCTGAAGATTCAACAGTATTGATCTGCTTGTGGGTATGAATTACAGCTCCTTTCCTGAGAGAGTGTATAGGGCAGTGAGGGTAGGTAGATTTTTATATCTTGAGTCTATTTCAACCAGAGCTATGCTTAGGGTCAAACAACTTAAAAACCCATAGACAGTCAGTCTTAGATCCAAAGAACTGATCTTACTAGCATCCTGATAATAAAATAAAAAGTAAATCATGTATCATTCCATGACATGCAACCAATTAATGCCACTCTGGGAATCAGACCTTCACTTTGATCCCATTTTCCACTGTAGAAAAAGTACTGATACAATGGTAAGGATATCTGAATAAGGAAGAGGACACTTAGAAAGAATCCCAAAGACATATATTGTCCTTTCACTTATAGTTACAAGGAGATTCATTTTACAATGCACCATTTTAACAGTAGCATTGTTTATAGAGCTTATTGTTATCTCTCCCTCTGGGAGCATACAGAAAGATTTGACCTTATCTGTGAGGTTCAGAAACCTCTCAGGTGTTGCTTAGGAGTCCCAAAGCTCAGAATCTTTTACTCCAAGGAGTATGGGGGCAGGTGGAGGTGGGAGCAAATAATGAGTAAAAAATGTTTTTTTAAAGCCTTACATAAAACTCCCAAGAGATGGCAAATTATTTAGTGCAGAGACACTGAATAAAAATAAAGTAACAGAGTAAAGTGAACAGGCAGAATAAAAGAAATAATATTTAATTTTAACTCTGGACAATCCTGAGGGACAGGTGTTATTGTCCACATTTTACATATGATAAAACGAAGGTTCTAAGAGGTTGAGTACACAGTAAGAGAAGAGACCAGGTTAAAAATCAAACTTGTCTAACTACTAAAGTCCTGCTCCTTGAATTCTACAATATCTCCTCAAAGTCAAATATACACATAAAGGGGGCACAGGAAACCCCTTTAGTAGAGAAGATAGTAAATCTTGTCTACCTCACAGCACATAAGGTAAGGGGTCAGATAAGATTATTAATTCATTCACATAATATAATGTGTTCTGGGTGCCTGGGTGGCTCAGTCATAAAGCATCTGACTTTGGCTCAGGTCATGATCACACAGTTTTCATATGGGCTCACAGTTTGTGAGTTCAAGTACCACATAAAGTGAGCTTGAGCCATGCTTTGGGTGAGCAGGAGCCCCACATACAGTGAGCATGAGCCCAGAGTGAGTCCTCTCTCTCTCTCTCTCTCTCTCTCTCAGTCTCTCTCTCTCTCTCTCTCCCCCTCACTGACTTGCACCCTCTCTCTCTCCCTCTCTCTCAAAACAAAACAAAACTTATCCAGTAAACACATGGGGCATAGAAAGATGAAAAGGCACAATTATCTCTACCTTCAAGGAATGTGTAGTCTAGAAGGGTAAATGTGAAATGAAGAAACAACAAAGGATGGTGTGGGTGCTAGAACAAAAGAACAGATCAAACACAGAAACTCAGAAGAGAGGGGCTACATTTATTTATTTATTTATTTATTTATTTATTTATTTTCAAATAGTTTATTGTCAAATTGGTTTCCATATAACACCCAGTGCTCATCCCAAGTGCCCTCCTCCATGCCCATATCCCCCCTCC
>NW_024081315.1:0-41033 GCF_003009895.1 Hyaena hyaena | reverse complement strand
AATTGCTTGTATTTCTGAGAGGCTGGTTGTAATAAGTCCATTTTCATTCATGATTTTGTCTATTTGGGTGCTCTCTCTTTTCTTTTTGAGAAGCCTGGCTAGAGGTTTGTCAATTTTGTTTACTTTTTCAAAAAACCAACTCTTGGTTTCATTGATCTGTTCAATTGTTTCTTTGGTCTCTATGTTGTTTATTTCTGCTCTGATATTTACTATTTCTCTCCTTCTCCTTTGGGGCATTCTTGTTGCTCTGCCTCTAGTTCCTTTATGTGAGCTGTTACGTTTTGCACTTGTGCTTTTTCTAATTTCTTGAAATAGGCCTGGAGTGCAATGTATTTTCTTCTTAGGACTGCCTTGGCCGCATCCCATAGATTTTGGATTGTTGTGTTTTCATTTTCATTTATTTCCATATATTTTTAAATTTCTTCTCTAATTGCCTGATTAGCCCATTCATTCTTTAGTAGAGTGTTCTTTAACCTCCATGTTTCTGGAGGTTTGCCAGACTTCTTCCTGTGATTGATTTCAAGTTTCAAAGCATTATGATCTGAAAGTGTGCATAGTATGATCTCAATTCTTTTATATTTATTGAGGGCTGCTTTATGTCCCAGTATGTGATCTGTCTTGGAGAATGTGCCATGCGCACTTGAGAAGAAAGTGAATTCCCTGGACTCAGGATGTAGAGTTCTAAATATACCTGTCAGATCCATCTGGTCCAATGTGTCTTTCAAGTCCATTGTTTCTTTAGTGATTTTCTGTCTGGTTGATCTATCCATTGCTGTAAGCAGAGTATTAAAGTCCCTGCTATTAGCACGTTGTTATCTATAAGATTGCTTCTGTTTGTGATTAATTGTTTTATTTTTAAAAAATTTTTTTAATGTTTTATTTATTTCTAGGAGAGAGAGAGAGACAGCGTGAGCAGGGGAGGGTCAGAGAGAGAGGGAGTCACAGACTCTGAAACAGGCTCCAGGCTCTGAGCTGGCAGTCAGCACAAAGCCCGATGCAGGGCTCGAACCCACGAACGGCGAGATCATGACTTAAGCGAAAGTCGGATGCTTAACCGACTAAGCCACCCAGGTGCCCCTGTGATTAATTGTTTTAAATATTTAGGTGCTCCCATATTTGGTGCGTAGACATTTATGATTGTTAGTTCTTCCTGATGGATAGACCGTGTAATTATTATATAATGCCCTTCTTCATCTCTTGTTATTGTTTTTAATTTAAAGTCCAGTTTGTCTAATATAAGTATAGCTACTTTTTGATTTCCAGTAGCATGATATATATTTCTCCATCCTCTTACTTTTAATCTGAAGGTATCTTCCAATCTAAAATGAGTTTCTTGTAGGTAGCAAATAGATGGATTTTGTTTTTTATCCATTTTGCTACTCTATGTCTTTTGATTGGAGCATTCAGCCTATTTACAATCAGTGTTATTATTGAAATATGTGGGTTTAGAGTCGTGTCCTTTATGGGATTCATACTTGTGATGGTGTCTCTGGTATCTTCGTTCCTTGCAACACTTCCCTCAGAGCGTCCCCCTCAGGATTTCTTATAGGGCTGGCTTAGTGGTGACAAAATCTTTCAATTTCTGTTTATTTGGAAAGACTTTTATCTCTCCTTCTATTTTGAATGACAGGCTTGCTGGATAGAGGATTCTTGGCTGCATATTTTTTCTGTTCATCACATTGAAGATCTCCTGCCATTCCTTTCTGGCCTGCTGAGTTTCAGTAGATAGGTCTGTAACCACTCTGATAGGTTTCCCTTTGTGCATTAGGGCCCTTTTATCCCTAGCTATTTTGGGAATTCTCTCTTTGTCCATATATTTTGCCATTTTTACTATGATATGCCGTGCAGAAGAGCGATTCAAATTACGTCTGAGGGGATCTCTCTGTGGAGAGGTTACTTTTAGATAGAGGTAACATTCCACCAAGACAGAGGAATTTGGTCACATGAGGAAAGAAATTTTGTGCTAAAGAAAGCATACACGAAGCTAGAAACGTAAAATGGGTTATGAAAATGCTTTAAAAATGTATAAAATGTAAGAAATTATTTGGAGAGAAGCCCATATGAAAATAGTGAACAGACTCCAGCTTTTGATATATCCAGGGACAGACCTCGAATATAGAAAAATTTGGGTCATGAAGACAATGTTGAAACTTTTGGGTGATACAATCTGCAGTAGAAATTTCCACTTCTGGATAGATGGGAAAGACAGACTTTTCCCTATCCTTCCTGCTAAGTACCACTAAAACTCTGAGCATTATATATGGGGGGTGGGGGGCAGGGAACATAAGAAGACTCTGAAAAGTGGCGAGACTATGGCCAAATATGTAAGGACTTCAGTTACTAAGAAACCTAGTGGTGAATTCTCCGAGTTTTCTTTTCACCTCACATATCACAGACCCGGAGCTAAGAAGCTGCCAATAATTTCATGCCTATCAATAAGTACTTTAAGTATAAACAGACTAAATTTTCCAATCAAGATTAAATTCTCCAAAATAAAGTGGCTGAATGTATAACAATCAAGACCCATCTATATGCTACTTATAATATAGTCACTTCAGCTTTACAGACATACACAGACTAAAAATGAAGATATGGAAAAAGATATTTCATACAAATGGAAACCAAAAGAAATCTGGAGTAGCTATACTCATATCAGACAAAATAGACTTTAAGACAAAGTCTGTATAAGAGACAAAGAAAGTCATCATATAATAAAGGGGTCAATCCAATAAGAGGATATAATGTTTGTAAACATTCATGTACCCAACATATAGCACCTAAATATATAGAGCAAATATTAATGAACCTAAAGAGAGAAATAGATAGCAATACAAAAATAAGAGGGGATTATAATACCTGACTTTCATCAATGGATAGATTATCCACACAGAAATCAAAAAAGAAGTATTAGATATAAAGTATACCTTATCAAATGAACTTAACAAATATGTTCAGAACAATCCATCAAAGAGCAGCAAAATACATTTTTTTCTTCCATAGTTTATTGTCAAGTTGGTTTCCATATAACACTCAGTGCTCATTCCAACAAGTGCCCTCCTCCATGCCCATCACCCCCCTTCCCCTCTCCCTTACCACCATCAGTCCTCAGTTTGTTCTCAGTATTCAAGAGTCTCTTATGGTTTTCCTCCCTCCCTTTCCCCAACTATTTTTT
Organism: Hyaena hyaena; assembly: GCF_003009895.1. NCBI lineage: Eukaryota > Metazoa > Chordata > Mammalia > Carnivora > Hyaenidae > Hyaena > Hyaena hyaena. The sequence goes on along the minus strand of NW_024081315.1, from coordinate 37,861 downwards.
CTCCTTCTCCTCCCCCATGGTCCTCTGTTAAGTTCCTCCTGATCCACTTATAAGTGAAAACATATTGTATCTATCTCTGCCTGACTTATTTCACTCAGCATAACACCCTCGAGTTCCATCCACGTTGCTACAAATGACCAGATTTCATTCTTTCTCATTGCTATATAGTATTCCATTGTATAGATAAACCACATCTTCTTGATCCATTCCTCAGTTGATGGACACTTAGGCTCTTTCCATGTTTTGGCTATTGTTGAGTGCCACTATGAACACTGAGGTACATGTGCCCCTATGCATCAGCACTCTTGTATCCCTTGGGTAAATTCCTAGCAGTGCTATTTCTGGGTCCTAGGGGAGTTCTATTGTTAAGTTTTTGAGGAATCTCCACACTGTTTTCCAGAGGGGCTGCACCAGTTTACATTCCCACCAATAATGTAGGAGGGTGCCCATTTCTCCACATCCCGCCAGCATCTAGAGTCTCCTGATTTGCTCATTTTAGCCACTCTGACTGGCTTGAGGTGGTATCTGAGTGTGGTTTTGATTTCCCTGATGATGAGGGACGCTGAGCATCGTTTCATGTGTCTGTTGGCCTCTTTGGAGAAGTATCTGTTCACGTCTTCTACCCATTTCTTCACTGGATTGTCTTTCGGGTGTGGAGTTTGGTGAGTTCCTTATAGATTTTGGATACTAGCCCTTTATTTGATATGTCATTTGCAACTATTTTTTCCCATTCCATGAGTTGCTTATTAGTTTTATTGATTGTTTCCTTTGCTGTGCAGAGGCTTTTTATCTTGATGAGGTCCCAATAGTTCATTTTTGCTCTTGATTCCCTTACCTTTGGGGATGTGTCAAGTAAGAAATTGCTGCATTTGAGGTCAGGGAGGTTGTTTCCTGCTTTCTCCTCTAAGGTTTTGATGGTTTCCTGTCTCACTTTCAGGTCCTTTATGTATTTTGAATTTATTTTTGTAATACATACTTTTCTTAAGCACACACGGAAAATTCTCCAGGATAGGTCGCATGTTAGGCCACAAAACAACTCCTAATAAACTTAAGAAGATTAAAATCATATCAAGCATTTTTTCCAATCACAATGGAATGAAACTAAAAATTGATTACAGAGAAAAAACTGGAAAGTTCACAAATATGTAAAGATTAAGCAACATGCTGTGAAAAACCAAAGAGTCAAGGAAAAAATCAAAAGAGAAATCAAGGGTACATGGGTGGCTCAGTTGGCTAAGTATCCAACTCTTGATTTCAGCTCAAGTCATGATCTTTCAGTTTGTGAAACTGAGCTCTGTGCTGACCTCACAGAGCCCTGTTTGGGATTCTCTCTCTCCCTCTCTCTGTGCCCCTCTCCTTCTCTCTCTCTCCGGCTCTTTCTCTCTCTCTCTTTCTTTTTCCACCTCTCTCTTTCTCAAAATAAATAAATAAGTAAGTAAATACATAAATAAAACATTAAAAATAAAAGAGAAATCAAAATTGAGACAAATAAAAATGGAAATACAATACCAAAACCTATGAGATGCAGCAAAAGCAGTTCCAAGAGGGAAGGTTATAGCAATAAATGCCCTCATTAAGAAACAAAATCTGCACATAACTCAGCACCTCAAGGAGCTAGGAAATAAAGAACAAATGAAGCCCAAAGTTAGCAGAGGAAGGAAATAACAAAGATCAGAATGGAAATAAATGAATAGAGACTAAAAAAAAAAANAAAAAAAAAACAATAAAAAAGATCAGTAAAAATAAGAGATGGCTCTTTGAAAACATGAACAAAATGACAAACCTTTAGCTAGACTTACCAGAGAGAGATAAAGAAGAGAAAAAGAACATGAATACATAAAATTAGAAATAAAAGAGATGCTGTAACTGATACCACGATACCACAGAAATACAAAGGATCATGAAACTACTGTGAACAATTACACAGCAACAAATTGGAAATCCTAGAAGAAATAGACAAACTCCTAGAAACAGAATATCTACTAAGATTGACTCATGAAGAAATAGAAAATCTGAACAGACCAAGTACTAGTAAGGAGATTGAATTAGTAATTTTTTTTTAAATCCCTAAAATGAAAAGCCCAGAACCAAGTAGCTTCATTGGTAGATTTTTACCAAATGTTGAAAGAAAAAGTAACACCAATCTTTCTCAAGCTCTTCCAAAAAATCAGAAGAGGGGACATTCCAAATTCATTTTACAAGGCCAGACTTACCCTGATACCAAAGCTAGATAAAAACACTAGCAGAAAAGAAAACTACGGGCCAATATCCCTGATGAGTACAAATGTAAACATTCTTAATAAAATACTAGCAAACCAAATTCAGCTGCACATCTAACGGATCATTCCCATGATGAAGTAGAATAATTCCCTGAGATGCAAGGATTCCTCAACATTCAGATCAATCAATATGATACAACACATTAACAAAATGAAAGAAGAAAATCCACATGATCTCTCAATCACACAGAAAAAAGCATTTGATAAATTTCATTATTCATGTATGATTAAAAGTCTCAACAAAATAAATACAGAAGAAACTTATGTCAACACAATAAAACCTATATGTTAAAAACCCACAGATTATATCAAAATCAACAGGGAAAAACTGAAAGAAATCCCTCTAACATCTGGTTAAAGGCAAAAATGCCCATTCTTAACACTTCTTTCCAATACGGTCCTAGAAGTTTTAGCCAGGGCAATTAGACAGAAAAAAAAATTAAGGGCATCCAAACCAGAGGAGGCAAAGTTAAATTATCTTTTTTTTGCAGATATGATTATGTACATTGAAAATCATAAGATTGAGCAAAAAATTGTTAGAACCAGTAAATTTAGTAACGGTACAGGATACAAATAAATATACAAACATTAACCACATTCCCATATACACAAACAACAAACTGTCAGAAAAAGAAATTAAGAAAATTATACCATTCACAATAGCAACAGCAACAACAGATAAACTTAAATAAATTCACCAGAGAGGTAAAAGACTTATACCCTAAAAATTAGAAACCATTAATGAAGGAAATTAAAGAAGACATGAATAAATGGAAAGAAATCTATGTTCATGGACTGGAAGAATCAATACTGTTAAAACATCCATGCTATCCAAAATGACCTACAGATTCAATGTAATCCTTATCAAAATCCCAATGGTATTTTTAGAGAAATAGAAAAAATAATACTGATATATATGGAACCACAAAAGACCCTGAATAACCAAAGAAATCTTGAGTAAAAAGAACAAAGCTGGGTATGTTACACTTCCTGATTTAACAATATATTACAAAGCTATAGTAATCAAAAGAGTATGGGTACTAGTGTTAAAAAAGCGGGGGGGGGGAGGGCGGCATATTGTCTGATGGAACAGAATGGAGAGCCCAAAAATAGATCCATACATCTACTGTCACCTCATCTTCCACTTACATGTGGAATCTAAAAAACAAAACAAATGAATAAACAAAAAAAAAAAAATCAAAATCGGACTTATAAACACAGAGAACAAACTAATAGTTGCCAGAGTGGAGGGGGATTGAGAGATGGGCAAAATGGGTAAAGAAAGTGGGAAATACAATTGTAGAATGAATAAGTCATGAGTACAAAATTTACAGCACAGGAAATACAGTCAATGGTTTTGTAATAGCATTGTATGATGACAGATGGTAGCTATAGTTTTGGTGAGTATAGCATAATGTATAGAGTTATTGAATTGTTATGTTGTATATCTGAAACTAATGGTCTCACTTAGAGGTGGAATCTAAAATAGCCAAGTCCATAGAAACAGAGAATAAAGTGGTGATTATAAGGAGGTGAGGGTTGGGAGAAATGGGGAGATATTAGTCAAGAGGTACAAAGTTTCAGCTTTGCAAGATAAATCCTGGAAAGTTAATGAACAACAATGTGACTATATTTAATATCGTATTTATATTTTAAATTTGTTAGGGTATATCTTAAGTGTTCTCATTACCAAAACAAAAGAAAGGAGATGATAACAATATGAGATAAAGGATATGTTAAGTACCCTGATTGTGGTGAGTATTTCATGATATATATATATATACGTATATATATATATATATATATAAAATCATCAAGTTGTACACATTACATATTGGTAATTTTAAGTTGTCAACTAATAGCTCAGTAAGGCTGGGCAAGAACAACTCAACAGTTGGATTCAACACAGAATAGAGAAACAGAAAAGAATCAGTGAACTTGAATAAAGAACAATAGAAATTCCCCAGTCTGGGGCACCTGGGTGGCTCAGTAGGTTGAGCATCTGACTCTTGTCCAAGTGGTAGGGTGCCTGGGTGGTTCAGTTGGTTAAGCATCCAACCTTGACTCAGGTCTCACCATTGGTGGGTATGAGCCCCTCATCAGGCTCTGTGCTATCAGCTCAGAGCCTGGAGTCTGCTTCTGATTCTGTGTCTCCCTCTCTCTCTGCCTCTCCCCCACTTACTCTCTCTCTCAAAAATAAATAAACATTTAAAAAAAATTTTTTTTAATGTTCAAGTGGTCCACATAAAGGAAGGATAAAGAAAATAGGGGGGAGGAAACGAAGAGAACAAACAAAAAATAAAATTAAAAACTTCAGGCCTAACATGTGAATAATTACTTTAAATGTAAATGGTCCAGATAACCAATCAAAGGACAGGGACTGGCAGAGGAAATTAGAAAACATGACCCAACTATATGATGACTACAGGAAACATTTTAAATATAATGAAGCAAGCAGGTTGAAAGTAAAAAGAAGATATATGATGCAAACATTAATAAAAAGAAAGCAGGAGTGGCTATATTAATATCAGATAAAATAAACTTCAAAACAAGAAAATTAGCAGTGACAGAGACTTTACATAATGATAAAAGGATCAACCTACCAAGAAGACATACAAAACAAATACATAAAGCAAAAACCGGTAAAACTGAAATAAATAAATCCACAATTATAGTTGGAGACTTCCAACAATTGATAGAACAGCTACACAGAAAATCAACAAGGAAATAAAATAACTCAACATACCATCAACCAACAGGATCTAATCAATAGTAGAATACTCTATCAAACAGAATGCACATTCTTTTCAAGTACCTATACAACATATATCAACATAGATCATCTAGGAATCCAAGGGAGGAATGATATCACTTTTAACAATTTATGCTGGAGCAACTGTATAACCTCAGGTTAAAAAATGAAACTTGAAAAGACAGACAAAGCTGGGTGGGAGGAACTATTAAAAAGAATTACATCAACTTTTCACACAAAAACAGGAAATACAAAAGGCTAATAATCATATGAAAAGAGATGCTGAGTTTCATTAACAACCAGAGAAAATTTAATTAAATCACAATGGGAACCCTTTGCACCCCCAGAAGATAGACACAAATTAGAATTCAGAGGATAAATGTAAAACGTTATTAAAAAAAATATGGACAAGTAGAAAATTAGACTGCCAGTAGGAGTATAAATTGGTGTCATCAACTCAAAAAACAATTTGCTATTATATAGTATAAGTAAAGATACACATTCTCTATAAATTCCACTCCTGTGTATATATGCCAGAGAAACACATGTACATGTGCAACAAAAAAGGTAATATCAAAAGGTTATATACTGCATAAGCCAATTTATATAGCATTCTTGAAATGACAAAATTAGAGAATTGGATCAAAGTACAGAATAAAAATTATAGAACAGATTAGTGGAGATGGCAGTGGCTATCAAAGAGCAACATGAGGGACCCTTGTGGCTATGAAAATGTTCTGTACCTGGATTATATCAATGCCAATATCCTGGTTGCTATATTGTACCAGATTTTTATAAGATGTGACCATTGGGGGAGACTGAATAAAGGGAATATGGAATCTCTCTCTGTATTATTTACAAGTGCATGTGAATTACAATGATCTCAAATAGAAAGTAAAACCAAAAAATGCAGTGCAAACAGAATACAGATGATATACACAATAATTGCAACTATGTAAACATATGTGCAAAGATTAGAAAGAATACACAAAACTGGGAATAGTGGTATTCAGAGTAGAATTGCAGAGAATATTTTTCCTAAAATTATAAAACTGTTATTATTCCACCCTATCTTTAGTAATTTGTCTAAGGTATATAGAAAAGCGTTCTGGAGAATGGCTCAATATATTTTACTTGTATATGCAAACACCAGGTTTTACTTTTCATTGCAAGAATAGCAAAAACTACACCCAATTTAATCTGTCCATGAATGAGTCATATAAAAGCTCCAAGCCTCAGTTTCTTCAGAAGATTAATAACATCTCTCCTATATGCCTCACAGCTTTGTTAAATAAGGCTTGAAATGGCAAGGTGTGTCCAATCTGTAATCCACTGTAAATCTAAGGTAGTATGCAATTATAAAGTAGTCCTGTTTCAGATAAATTCAGTGCACACAATTTCATTGACTAAAATTGAATGAAACAAGAAATTAATTAATTCTATCCACTGTTATAAGATTAATTTTGTCCCCTCAAATTCCTATGTTGAAATCCTAATCCCCAGGACATCAGAATAGGACAATATTTGGAGATAGGGTTTTTAAAGATGTAACCTAAATTAAAATGAGGTCATTAGAGTGGGCCCTGTTCCCATATGACTAGCGTCCTTATAAAAAGAGGACATTAGGACACAGACACACAGAAGAAATACCATGTGAGGACACAGGAGAAGATAACCATCTACAAGCCAAGGAGAGAGGCCTCCAAAGAAAGGAACCCTGCCAACACCTTGATCCCAGACTCCCAGCTTCCAGACAGTGAGAAAATAAATTTCTGTTGTTTAATCCACCCAGTCTCTGGTATTTTGTAATGGCAGCCCTAGCAAACTAATACATCTACCTTGAACCCCCCTCCATTAAAAACTCTTCAATTTAGACATCCAGATGGCCAGCAGACACATGAAAAGATGCTCAACATCATTCATCATCAGGAAAATATAAATCAAAACCACACTGAGATACCACCTCACGCCGGTCAGAGTGGCTAAAACTAACCACTCAGGAAACAACAGATGCTGGTATGGATATAGAGAAATGGGAGCCCTCTTGCACTGTGGGTGGGAACGCACATTGGTGCAAACACTCTGGAAAACAGTGTGAAGGTTCCTCAAAAAATTAAAAATAAAATCACCCAAAGACCCAACAATAGCGCTACTAGGAATTTATCCAAAGCATTCAGGAGTGCTCGTGCAAAGGGGTGCATGTACCCTAATGTTTATAGCAGCACTTTCAACAATAGCCAAATTATGGAACGAGCCTAGATGTCCATCAACTGATTTATGGATAGAGAAGATGTGGTTTATATATACAATGGAATACTACTTGGCAATGAAAAAGAATGAAATCATGCCATTTGCACCAATGTGGATAGAACTGGAGGGTATTATGCTAAGTGAAACAAGTCAGTCAGAGAAAGACAGATATCATATGTTTTCACTCATATGTGGAACTTGAAAAACTTAACAGAAGACCATGGGGGAAGGGAAGGGGAAAAATTGTTACAAACAGAGAGGGAGGGAGGCAAACTATAAAAGACTCTTAAATACAGAGAACAAACTGGGGGCTGATGGGGGTGAGGGAAAGGGGAAAATGGGTGATGGGCATTGAGGAAGGCACTTGTTGAGAAGAGCACTGGGTGTTGTATGTAAGTGATGAATCATGGGAATCTACCCCCAAAACCAAGAGCACACTATACACACTGTATGTCAGCCAATTTGACAATAAATTGTATTTTAAAAATGAAAAAATATCAATCAATAAAAAGTATTCAATTTATTGTTAGGTAGTGAGATACAGCAAATGGTCCCAGGGGACTCTAACTTGGATGTAGCCTGGACTCAGAATCAAACCAGCCTGGATTAGTGTTCTGTGTCTGCTATTTCCTAGCTGTGTGACTTGGGAAAATTACCTACTGTCTCTGGATCTTAGTTTCTTCATGCGTTAAAGGTGGACTCCTACCTCACAAGGTCAAATAGGAATCCAATGAGACTGGATTAAGTAAGGTGAAGTTTAAGAAGTGACCCCTGCAAGGCATATAATCGCTTGCTTTTCCTGATCTTAAAGATTATGACCTTCACTTGTAGATTTCTTGGTACTTTTACATACATTTTCATCTGAATTTTACTTGATTTTCAGTTAAAATAGTGTTTGTATTCTTGGACTTAGTAATTCTACTTTGGGGAACAGCTTCCAGGGAAATCTGAAAGAAAAAGGGTAATTTGTACAAAGAGGTTTACAGTTGTTTCATACAAAAACTGGAAGTTTGGAAATAATTCAAATACCCACCTCGACATGTACCACCATTCCCCACCCGACCCACCACCCCCACCAAAACTAGAGAAATTGTAAAGGATAATAAATCAATATGCTGGACTATTCTGAAGCTGCAAATAATGTCAAATAGATAAATGATTTTAACACTGGGAATGTGTTTGAAAAATACCAAGTGATAAAAGCAGGACACATGATTGCACCCACAGAGGTTGTGTCTCTGCAAACATTAATCAACCAGCACTGACAGACCCATGATGAAACTGGAACAATAGAAAGAAAATGTTCCATTTATGAGGTTCTTTATCTGTAAACTTGCTTAAAATTTTTTAAATGTAAAAGTAAAGGAGTTCTCCCAACACACACAGGGGAATAGCCACTATTTTAACCACTTCCTTGCCATAGCTCTAAGTGTAAAGAATTTCTCTTCATCTTTTGAATAGTAGATTTACCAATCTTCATAAAAGTAGAACACAGGCAACAATACAGGAGGTGTATTTCCCAATCCTAAAGCTCTGTGTTTTTCCCTCTGGATGCTTTTGGAATCCTGCTCTCCCTCTGTTGGTCTTCTGGCCAAGACTTCAGTGGGCACTGTCTCAGGAGCCCTGAGCAAACACAACCCCATTCTCTAAAGCCCAACATTCTGGACTGAGTCTCTCCCTTACTTCTATTTCACAGAACCTTCTCCTCTCCCATGGAAAAAATGCATATATATTTTTTCTTTTTTGAAAAGAAGGAACATAAATATGATACCTAACTATAAGAGGGAGAGTTTTCCCAGATATTTGGTTTCCTTGTGTAAAGGTAAAGGAATCTTGAGAATTTGAATTCTGACTCTGAATTTTTACTTGGCTTGACTCATGGCCAAGAATTCCAAGTTGGCTCTGGACCAAGATGTTTAAGCCTTAATTTCTTCATCTGCAAAATGAGGATGCAACCACCAACCTGATGGAGTGATATGAGTATAAACGTATAAAGGATTGAGCACCATGAAAAAGAACAATCAGTAAATCCTGCACCCCCACACCCTTTTCTTCTTGTGCTCCACAGTTCCTAATTCAGTTTTCAGTAGCTCCTCAACTGTGTTGCATTCCATAGAGATTTTTTATTCACTAGCAGGATAAAGAATCTGGGAATGGGCTGCCGCCCAGAAACATCTCTAATACTTTAAAAGCCCAATGTGAAGGGAACCATGTCTTAGAACAAAGAACAAATAACAAGTTTTTTCCAGAATGAGGAAGGAAATAAAGGAATAAATAAAATAAATAAAGGAAATAAAAGAGGCTTTCCCTCTCACACATGCTTTGCTTAGAGGAAGTGCCTGTCAGGTACCTGATGACTGGTGTCTTTCTACCAACCTTCCCACCAGGAGAACCTAGACTTGGAGTTCCAGGGACATGAGTTCAAGTCCTGATTCTGGTGTAGGTAGAGTCTTTGGGCAGATTGCCAACAAAACTAAGCCTTCATTGCCATATTAGCATAACTCAAATATATCTCTGCCCCTCAAATTCATCCAGACTCATTCTTCCAAAACACACACTTCATTTGGTCTCTTCTGAGAACCTTCCTCAACTCCTCTCCCCTGATGTGTAAAAGAAATCATGTCCTTCATCTGGCTCTGTGGCCAGTCTCACCACCTTTGTTCAAGGTTTTCCGTGAGCCCCCTCTGGGTTGTACAGCCCCTTTCCCAGCTGTCTCTCTTCAGCCACACTCAAGACTTTGCTCTTGCTTTTCTTCCCCTCTCCTCTCTCAATGTACACCAAGCATACCTATTCAAGGCCAGTTTTACTTCTCTCTGAAGTCTTCCTGGAATACTGCTACACCTCTGTTTCCAATCTCCATATGCCTCACAACTGCCTGAACCTGCATTTCATTTCCCTGTGCTCAGGGATCACCCTTACCTTCCCAGGACTTAGAATGTTCACAAACGCTGCTTCCATTTGATGGAAAGCTCCTTTCAAAATAAATTAGTAAACAAGGACCTATGGCTTTTTCCTAAAAGCTGAATTCAAGGATTTGTTTGAAGACTCTTTTTCATTTTAAAATGTACAGGGATGTTAGCTAGAGGCTTCCTTCTGAAAGCAAGAAAAATATTCTAATTTCTTCTTAGAAGGCAAACATTCCATTTTTATGGATTAAATCTGATCCTCAGGAAAGACACTTAGTAATATATATTTGTGCACTTTGCTCTTATGCTAACACCAGAGATAACTGGATGCTGCCCTTCAACGATGTTGGAGGATGGCTAAGCCTCTGGTAAAATAAGGAAGAGAAGTTAAAGGTCAGAGTGAAAAGTGCACTAGATACCCACATGACAGCTAAAATGAATTCTGAGAAAATGTCATAAAGATCATAAAGCAGACTACATTTTCCATGTAAAAACCATGTTATAACTTGAAGTTGATTGAGTACCATTAAGATATCATGAAAGCAAAGATGGACCCTCTATAAAATAGTCCTCTAATTATTTATGAGAAAAATGTATGTAAGAATTGGCATAAATATATTATAAATATTCTATGCATACTGATTAAAATAGGGGATCCATAGAACACTCATAAACACACATGAATGTATAATTCTATTTACCGTAATTTTTTATCCACAACATATTAATCATAACTATAAACAATTAGTACTAACTTTCCTTGCCTATTTTGGTATCTGGACAAACGTTGAAAAGATGGTTTGGACAGTCAAGGTTTCCTAAAGGGTTATTTGGAAAAGTTTGAACATGTATAGCAAATAGAAGTATTCAAAATGACCTGATCTACCTTAGAGCAACCTCAGAGCTTTGTAGGTGGTAAGTTGAGCAGGTGGGGTGACAGGCAACTGTGAAAGCCAAAGAGAGTGCCACATAATTATTTTGGAAGGAGAAAATAAAGTAAGGAGTCTTCCAGACTTTGGCAAAATTGTTGGTAGTAGTTGGGGGAGAGGAGAACCAATATGAATAGCAGCAACAGACACTGGAGTCACAGTGCACCACAGTCTCCTTTTGTTGGTTAACTTTATGTGTTAATTTTGTAGGCTCTAGTGCCCAGTTGTTTGGCCAAACACTAGTCTAGATGTTTCTGTGTATTTATTTCTGAGATATGATTGCATTTAAGTCAGTAGACTTCACATAAAACAGATTATCCTCCATAACATAGGTGGGCCTCGTGCAATCAGTTGAAGGTCTTAAGAGCAAAGACATGTTTTCCAGAGCAATTCTTCTCAAGATTGCAGCATAGAAATTCTGCTCAAGTTTCCAGCCTGTTCCCCTGTGGGATTCAGATTCAAGACTGCAACATCAAGTCTTACTGAATCTCCTGCCTGCCAGCCTACCTACAGGTTTCAGACTTGCCAGCCACCACAATCACATCAGCCAATTCCTTAGAATAAATCTAAATAGATGGATCGTTGAATGGATAGATGGGTATATAGATGATATGATATGATATGATATGATATGGTATGATATGATATGATAAAAAGATGACAGAGAGAGAGAGATGTGTATTCTGTTTCTGTTTCTCTGGAGAACCTTGACTAATATACTCTTTTAGCACCAGTGAGCCCAAGACGGGAACAAGTTGTGCAAAGAGGGGCTTGGACAGCAGAGAAGCTGTAACAAATGAGGAAAACTATGGCCAAGAAAGCCAGTTCACTATATCCATAGATCACTTTTCCAAAAACAAAGAATCTTCAGAGGTTATTGGATGGCCCTGGACACCACACCTTTTAAAAGTAGGAGCTTTCAATTCAGAATCACAGCCTTAGGAGTCCATCATCAAAATCATGCAGGACTCAAAAACCCAGAACAAAACCATGGACATTTATTACAAGTCAACCAGAGGAATTTGGAAATGAGGCTAATTCACCTTGATATCCTGTCACTACAAGATCCTCTAAGATATTTCCATACTCCCTCCTAGGGTCAAGCACCCAGGACCATCAGGTAAGTGCTTTATTATCAGCCCTCTGGTTTAGGGTGAGAGCAAAGGCTCCAGAGCTGGAGAACCTGGTGCCACCACTTTCTGGCCTTGAGAAGGGACAAGGGAAAACCTGTGTTGTCATTTGTGAAATGAAGATAATCACCAGACTTACAGGGTGACTGGAGGGCTGGATAAACGAAACTGACACTGGCCACTCACCATAATTTAGTGCTGTTTGCACAACAACTCCTAGGATCCTTCACATGGGGGGAAAATCCCCTTTGGTTGTGTCCACCAGGGTCCAATGTCAGGCTCCCCAAACAGTGCAAAGGAGCTAATTTTCACATCTCAAAGAGCAGACCCCTTAGGGGGGAAATTGGCCAAGAGACAATGGCCGTCGGTAAAGTCTTTGAGGAAGAGGAAATTGGATTCTGGGAGGTGAAGCACCTCAGCAGGGCTAGGGCAGGAGTGTTGCCATAGCACCCTCCCCACTGGGAACCCCACGGTCCTTCAAAGGGGGATGTAAGGGGAACTCAGCAGCCTCTAAGAGAACAACAAGCTGCTTTACAATTACTACCTCATTTGATTCTCACAGAGAGCCTCTGAACCATAATTAGACCATCTTAATTTTTTTCTTTGACAGATGAAGAAATTAAGGCTCCAAGAGGTTGAGACTTGGCCAAGCTAAGAGGTGTAAGAGGTTGTAAGCGGTGACCTGGGACCAGCACACAGGCAGGAGTGAACGAGTGATTCCACCCCCACCCCATTTCCACAACACCTGTGTTCTCATTCACAACTTCAGGGACAGCCTACTCTGTGTCGGGGCCCTGTTAGGTGCTGCAGTACAATGATAAACAAGGTGGACAGGTCCCAAGACCCACACAGACAATAACACACAGGGAAACTATTTTTCCAACAAAACAATTCTTTCAGAGAATGATCAATAATGAACAAAACATCCCACACTTGTGGAATTTTTGCATAACAAGGAAGACAGACATTAAACAAGTGCAGGTGTGTTGAGCTTTACAAAGGCGAAGGGCAGGATGTTTGGGTACACATAGTAGGTGGGAGTGTTTTGGGGTGAAGCAAAGGCTTCTGGAAAGAGGCAAGATTAAGCTGAGGCTGAGAGATGCATAGGGCTTGTATGGACAAGGTTAGGGTGGGCAAGGGGTGGGTTTGTATTCCAGCTTCTAGAAAAGATACTGAGGATGGCCCCATAGGATGGAAGGGGTGTCACCTACATAGAGCAGAAAGAAGTTCACACTGAGGAATGAACACCTCATACCACCCATGTAGCCAGCCAGGTACACACGGCCAAACCCTAACAAGGCCAGTCTTACTACAGAGACCCAGCTTACAGCATGTTTATATTAAAACAAAACAAGGAGCCTGGGTGGCTCAGTTGGCTAAGCGTCCAGCTCTTGATTTCAGCTCAGGTCATAATCTCACAAGTTCATGAGATCAAGCCGCATGTCAGAGCTCTGTGCTCTCCCTCTCTCTCCCTCCTCCACTTGCTCATGTGCACGTGTGTACCCCTCTCTCTCAAAATAAATAAACTGTACATAAAGAAATAAATAAAACAAAATAAGTGTATGTTATGGCACAAAGTGTGAAAATCTGTACATGTTTGGAATTCATGGAGTCTTCAAAGAAATCCTCGGCTTGGAACTGGTCCCTAGTGACTACCTATTCACCCTTGTCCATACTGTTGGGAGTTGCAAATCCTATGGACCAAATCCAAACAAAGCCCTCAAAACAAATGTATGGGATTCAAGCATATCAACTTCAAAAGCTTTATTTCAAAGAACTAAATCAATGGCCATTTTCACCACAGGTACCTGCTTGATACAGCTCTCAAGTTGAATATCATAGTGCATTCCTTGGGAATGAAGGCCCTGTAGCATGCAGAGAAGTCTGAATTGCTCATCCGGCATTACCTTTTTCTTCCTTCCTAAAGGACTTTGCAGCCCCGCACTGGAATTCTTGAGTCTTGCTGGACTAACCAGAATGAACACACGCAAGTGCCTGAGTATAGAAGAGAAATAAGTCAAAGTGATATGCTTGCATCAGAAGCGGCAGAAAATATCAGTGATTAAATTTAAGTCAGTTTTAATTCTGGGAATGTTCAAGTCAAAGCCCATTTGGTGTCAGGTTGAGTTAATAGGTTAAAAATTCAATCAGAAATTATAAAGACTTGTCAATGAAGAAGAAGTCACTTTAAGCCCTTCTGCGACCCAGCCAAGTGAGCCTGGTAAAAATGCAAATCAGATCCACTCATGCCTCTGCTCGAAACCCTTCTGTGTGCACTTAAAATCCTCCCACCGTGGCTTCAAGGCCTTCTGCCTCTTTTTCCCCAGCTCACTCTTCACCGGCTACACTGGCCTCTCAGCTCTATGCCACACCAAACTCCTTTCCCGCCTCTGAGCACCCATGGAAGCTGTTCCCTCTGCCTGCAACGTGCTTCCTCCAGCTGATGTGCTTTGCTTCTCAGCCTAGATGTAGCCTCCTAAAAGAGGCGTTCCTGATGATACCATCTAAATACACTATTCCCTGCGTTGGTCTCTCTCTCCATGCCTGTTTATCACCTTCAGATCACTAAAGATAATCCGTTTCATTTGTTTATTTGTGACCTGTCTTCCCACTAAAACATCAGCTCCCTGTGTACAGAGGCCTTTCCTCCTGCCTTGTCTGCTGGCAAATTTCCATTGAAAGACACTTACCTATGGGTTTCTCACATTCCTGTTATGTCTTGTGAGAAAGTCAATGATGGTCTTTGTTCCTGACTTTTCTCAAGGATGTTGGTCTAGTGAGCAGCCTTGGAAAATCTCAGGGTGCCTCCTTCCAGATCATAGTCAGTTTTGCTCCCTGTCTTGTATAATAAAGATAATGTCTCCTTCTGGAGCAAAGGCAGACTGACTTATGGCCAATTTGTCAGTCAGCTCAAAACAACCAAATCTAAGCATAAACAAAAGAAAATCGTGCTTAGACCACATACATATATAGTAAACTCCTTTTTAAAAAGCCAGGGACTGGGGCATCAGGTTGGCTCAGTCAGTTAAGCGTCCGACTTCAGCTTAGGACATGATCTCATGGTTCGTGGGTTTGAGCCCCGCAGGGGCTCTGCTGACAGCTCAGAGCCTGGAGCCCACTTTTGATTATGTGTCTCCCTCTCTGCCTCCCAACCCACTGGTGGCCTGCTCTTTCTCTCTCTCTCAAAACTAAATAAACATTAAAAAAAAAAAAAAAGCCAGAGACTAATAAACACGACATTCATGATGACAACTGCCTCTTGGGGGTGATGGTGAGGAGGCAAGGAGCTGGAATTAGCGTAGGGAGAAGCCACCAGTAAAAAGACATAATATATAGTACTATACACACACACACACACACACACACACACACACACACATGTGGGAAAAGTTCAAGCATTACATAAATGTACAAAATAAGTAAAAATCTCCTTCCCTTCTCAGTCCTCAGCCCCATAGATAACTACTGCTAATAGTACTCTTCTGATATTTTTTTCAAAAATATCTTATGCATATATTAGTATATGTATTGTATTATTGTATGGGTGAGTTTGGCAGGATAATGACCCCCAAAAGATGTCTATGTGCCATTTCCTAACATTCAGAATCTGAGACTATGTTATGTCAAATGGTAAAATGGACTTTGCAGGTGTCACTGAATTAAGGGTGTTGAGTTGGGGAGATTGTCTTGGATTATCCCTGTGCACCCAATAGACTCACAAGGTTTCATATAAGAGTAAAACAGGAGCATCAGGGTCAGAGGAAGACTTGGACATGCTACACTTTCAAGATAAAGGAGCCAAGATGGGGGGACCACTGGGTGGCTCAATCAGTTAAGCATCCAACTCTTGGTTTCAGCTCAGTCATGATCTCATGGTTCTGACGGTGCAGAGCTTACTTGGGGTTCTCTCCTTCTCTCTCTGCTTTTTTCTCTCTTTCTCAAAATAAATTTATAAATTGTTTATTTATTATTTATTTATAAGTAAATAAATAATAAAAAAGGATAAAGGAACCAAGGTCTGCAGACAGCCTCTGGAAATTGGAAAGGAAGGAAAGAGATTCTCCCCTAGAGCCTCTAGAAACAATGTAGGCTTTTCTGGTTTTAGCCCAGGGAGATCCATTTCAGATTTCTGACATTCAGAACACTAAGAGAATAAATCTTAGTGTGTTGTTTTAAGCCATTACACTTATGGCAATCCATGACAGCCCCAACAGGAAATTCATACAATATGTGTGAGAATGACATGGGGGGAACACTTATTTGAGATGGGGAAAAGCTGTTTCATGTCTACAATCCCTCACCAATTTGCACAGGATGATAGTTCGAGGATGCAGCCTGGAGAAGCAGAGGTGTTTTGCTTGAGAGGAGAACCTGGAGAAGCCCCGGGAAGACTCTAGAGCAGGAGGAGCTGGGGTAAAGGAGCTTAAAAGGGAAGGGACAAGGTGGAGATGAATAGCTTGATAGTTTAAGAACCAACAGTGGGGGAGTGGGAGGCGGAATGAAGTGAACATGTGGGATTTTCTAAGTTAAATTTCAGCACACAGCAAATGCTATAACCCTCTCCTCCATTTCTCCAGGATGATTTGAGTAAAATTTACATTTTTTACTAATGTTTTGTGGAATTAGAATTGACTTGAGAAATGCAACAAAGGAGCTCATTTTTAAAGGAGCTTTTTTTAAAGGGGCTCAGGGGCACCTGGGAGGTTCAGTTGGTTAAAAATCCAACTTCGGCTCAGGTCATAATCTTGTGTTCGTGAGTTCCAGCCCCATGTCAGGTTCTGTGCTGACAGCTCACAGCCTGGAGGCTGCTTTTGATTCTGTGTTTCCCTCTCTCTCTGTTCCTCTCCTGCTCTCTCGCTCGCTCTCTCTCTCTCTCTCTCTCTCTCTCTCTCTGTCTCTCTCTCTCTGTCTCTCTCAAAAATAAAGATTAAAAAAAATTTTTTTTAAGTGAGTTCAATTCCAAAGTGTGCTTCTATGGGCTCAGACACACCATGGATTATATAATCACTCTAGAACTAAGGCAAGAGTGTCCCTCAACAGGATGGCTAGCTGGAAAGTGTCAGGTCTGGCAGAGTGGACACCCTCCTGGCATGAACCCCAGTGGTCTTCAGAAAGAACCTGGAAGAAGTCTGAGGTCAGCATGACAGAAAAGAAGTGTCCTGCACACACTGAGATTTTTTTTGGATGGAAAGCCAGACCTAAATAAGCTGCATGGTGAAACTTAGTAGAGTGAAAAGTCTAAGACATCCCTTTATGAAATCCAAGATTGGAAGGAAGTTGGTATTAATTTGCCCCAGCTGATGTCCTAATTCTCCAGGAAACTGAATTCTTCCCTTAAAGGGGAGAGGAGATCCTTGAAGATGCAATATACAGAGTCTATTCTGGGCCCTGTCCCATCTGCGGAGGGTTTGGGGTGGCCATAGAGCAAGAGTGGGAGCCCAGGTTGAGTTGCCTGCTTCAGAAACTGGACACTTTTGCTAGGAAGGCAGGGCCATGGGTGGTAAAAAGAAGCCCCTGGGAATGCTGTTGGGAAGTTTGGGAGATTGGAAATCATGGCCACCATGTGTTTCAGCATCTCCCTCCAAGAGATGGTGTCTAAGCTGTTCACTCCTTGAATCTGGACTGGCCTTGATACTTGCTTTGGTCAACTGAATGTAGTAGAAGGGGCATTGTGGGGTTCTAAATCTTTTTTTTTTTTTTATTTCTAGGAGAGAGAGAGAGAGAGACAGCGTGAGCAGGGGAGGGTCAGAGAGAGAGGGAGTGACAGACTCTGAAACAGGCTCCAGGCTCTGAGCTGTCAGCACAGAGCCTGACGAGGAGCTTGAACTCATGAACCGCGAGATCATGACCTAAGCGAAAGTCAGACGCTTAACCAACTAAGCCACCCAGGTGCCCCTGTGGGGTTATAAATCTTAAGAGACCTGCAGCTTCCACTTTCTATTTCTTTTGACACAACCACCACATAAGGAAGTCCAGGCTCTCCTGCCAGAGAAAGAGACCACATAGAGCAAGAGGTACTCAAGAATGAGAGATTATAGGGAAGGAGAGGACACAGGAAAGAGAGCCAAGATCCCTGGGCTGACAACCACACTGAGACTCCATCCATGTGAGGGAGTTATACTGGATCCCAAAGGACACCACATGAAACAAATGAGCTGGGCTCACAGAGCTCTGCCCAATTTCCTGACCCACAGATTCACAAGCAACAAAATGGTTGTTTTTACCCACAGAGATCAGGGGTGCTCTGCTACAGCAATAGATAACTGACCCAGCATGAGAAAACAAGAAAATGAAAATACATATCAATTCATGAGAAGTTTTCAGGGCCCAATCAGAGAAAGCATACAGGAAGTCAGGCTATAATGGGCCATCTGACTCTGCATGTCAACTCATCCAAAAACAGCAATTATCTGACACCATATTCTTGAAGGATACTTTTAAGGCGAGAAAAAGTGGCTTAGGGAGTTTATAAGGTATATAATACAGAAAGCTTTCTAGAATCCTCTTTAGAATCTCTATCAAATGTTTTTCACAACAGCAACTGCCAAAAATCAATCTCTCACCCTCCCTCTTTCTGCTCACACACATACACATGTGCACACACACTGCACACACATACATTCCCTATCTCCCTGTCATATCACTCTCCCTGTGCATCCTCTTCCATCACTGGCCATCATCTCTGTGCCCAGAGAGCCTCACTGCTTTCCAGTGCCCCATGGGAAACATAACCTCTTCTCCTTCACAGACTCTTCTTTTTTTGCAGGGAGGGGACACTTGGAATTCAGATGGACCCATTCTCTACTTCATGACTTACTCAAGCATGATGGCCACCCTTGCCAAGACCAGTACCATGTGGTCTCACATATTTGCTCTCCTTTCTTCAGGTTAAAGTTGAATGCCAAGGGACCCTTTCAGCTCCAGCACAATGGAACTTCTCAAAAACCTCTGTTCATGTACTTCACTTCCACCCTGCACATAAACATTTCAACTGGATTTAGCTTGTTTCTTTGTTGACCACCATACTATCTCTCTATGGCATTCTACACAGGTCTGGCTGTCTCACTAGCTTATAACTTACTTGAGTCAAATGCTATGTCTTGTTAATCTTTGTAACCACCATAAGATCTAACTCAATACCATGCACATGGCAAGCATTCACTAGATATTGTCAAATTGAATATAATTTAAACTAGGTCATCAATTCAGATCCAATTTTTTAAAAAGTCACATTTACTGAGGTAAGCTGGGGACATTTGCAAACTGGGCCAGTCCAAATGGGAAGCAACATCATATAAGAAACTACTTAAAATTAAAACTTTTTAAAATTTAAAAACCAAAAAAGTAATGGATTTTGTTTGGGAAGAAATAATAAGAGTGATTTTTTTCTTCTACGTTTTCATATTTTCTTAATTTACTTATTTACTTCATAACAAAAATTAACTTTTAAATGAGTAAATCAGAAAACAGAAATTATATTATCATTTATGTTTAATCCACTAGATGCTCTTTTTCAAAATAATATTAAAACAAATACACTGTTTCTCCAGACTGAAAAAAATCATTCACCAGTTTTCTGGCTAATCTGGCTGAAAATTCTACCAGAGTGAAAAATATGTTCGGTGAAGCTCTGACAGACAAGAAAGCAAACATCTAAAAGTCAGTTGGGGTGCCTTGGTTAAGTGTCCAACTTCAGCTCAGGTCATGATCTTGCAGTTCATGAGTTGAGCCCTGCATCAAGCTCTGTGCCTACAGCTCAGAACCTGGAGCCTGCTTGGGATTCTGTGTCTCCCTCTCTCTATGCCCCTCCCCTGCTCATGCTCTGTCTCTCTCTCTCTCTCTCTCTCTCTCTCTCTCTTTCAAAAAATAATAAACATTTAAAAAAATTTTTTTTAAGTCAGTCAACCCCCAGCACAGCTGGTCAGCTTCCTTCTCTCAAGCTGATCCTTGGGATTAACCCTAGATTTATGGATGAATTCTCCCATCACATCCCATCCAGATGAATTATCAGTGTGGCTCTAGTTTTATTATTTGGAATATTTTCAAAATGAAACTTCAAGAAATACCTTTATTCTTTTTTGAGGAGCCTTCATCTTGCTCTCTGTCCTTACGAGAGTCTAAAGCTGTCATTCAAATAAGATCTTAACTTCTCAATCTAGCATAAAAATTCTTCACCACCTGGTGCAATCTGCCCATTCAGCTTCATATCTGGGTACTTTCTGGAACTAGGTTTCTCACTGTGACTAGTAGACCATCTGTAACAGAATCAACCTGGTTGCTGGTCACGTTGCAGACTGCTAAGCCCATGTACTGATGCAAAATTGGAAACAAGTTTCCCAGGTGATATTCTGGTCCACAAAAGCTTGAAAGTCAATGGCCGAAAGCAAGGATACTGCACACTGTTCCTCGAACATAGCACATAGTTGTGTGGTCTCCACCTAAAACACTTTTTACTCCTCCTTTGCTGACGCCTACTTATTTTTCTAAACCTAGCTTAAATGTCACCTGTTCCATGAAGACTTCACTGTCCCTCTGAGATGGACTGAATGTTTATGTCCCCCCAAAATTTGTATGTTAAAGCTATAAACCCCAGTGTGGCTGTATTTAGGGAGGGGGGCTCTAAGGAAGTAGCTAAGGTTAAATGAGGTCATAAGGATGAGCCCCTAATCTGATAGGATTTGTGTCCTTATGGAAAAAGACACCAAAGGGTTTTCTCTCTCCCCCGTAACATGTATACAAAGAATTGGTCATATGAGCACATCGTGAGATGGTGGCCATCTGCAAGCCAAGAAAAAAGACCTCAGAACAAGTTTACCTTGCCAGCACGTTGATCTCGAACTTTCCAACTTCCATAACAGAGAGAAAACAAATTTCCATTGTTTAAATCATCCAAGCAATGGTATTTTTACTATAGAATAAATAATTTCCCCAAGTGGTCCCCCTCACTTATCACTTTGTACTATAATAAGCTAGATTCTTATCTGTGGATTCTGGCCTCCACTGGATGGGGGCTTCTTGAGGACAGGGATGCTGTGGCAGCCAGCAGAGCACAGAAGTCAAAGCTGAGCACAGAAGAGGTGAGATAAGACTGGGGGGAAGTTAGGGTCAGGTCGGCAAGGTATCAAGGAGCATTCTAAAGGATATAAACACAATGTGCTGGCAAGATCATAAACTTAAAAATCCAAAACTCTGGTTCTAAAGCCTGTACTCATCACTACTGGCTATATGACCCAAGGAGGTCACTTAAGCTTCCCTGAATCTCCCATTTCTTCATGTGAAAAAAGAGGATGGTACCACTTACTTTTCAGGTGTGTTTGCCAGACATAATGCAGGATGTCTGGTTAAATTTGAATTTCATATTTTCATTGTTTTTTAAGTTTATTTATTTTTGAGAGAGAGAGAGAGTGCATGGGAGGGACAGAGAGAGAATGAGAGAGAGAATTCTATGCAGGCTCCACACTGTCAGCACAGAGCCCAATGTTGGGTTCTAACTCATGACCCATGAGATCATGACCTGAACCAAAATCAAGAATTGAACACTCAACTAACTGAGCCACCCAGGTGCCCCGATAACATTTTTTACTATAAGTATGTTCTGTGCAATATTGGATATGTACTTCTACCATGAAAAATTATTTATTATTTATATGAAATTCAAATTTCACCAGGCATCCCCTATTTTATTTGCTAAATTCCAGAACTGATACAGGGGTCTTGTGAGGTTTAAATAAAATGATTACAAGGGCCTGTCATCCTCATACCTGCAGAAGGTACTTGGTGATAGCACTTATTAAACAACAGAAACCATTAACATTATTTGAGCGAGAGCATGTCAGAACCATCTGTCTTAGGGGTTCAAAATTTAGCTCTGGCCAAAAACAATTATTTGAGATTTCTTAACATGCCTAGCAATAGAAGGTTGAACTCATTTTAAATATATCACGTAAGTAACTTTCAATTAAAACTTTATCTCTTGCAGGCTCTGCCCGAGCAACTTTGTAATCCAATGGTTTTGAAGTGTCTAAAATCTCCACATATAATGAATGGGAATAATCATTCTCTCCCAAAATGCCTTGGCTTTGATGATACAGTGTGTCAGACATATGGTCTGACTCGAATGACAATTGACTAAATCATTGTTTCCGCTCAATTAACTTACAGCCCCGGGTATTGTTCTTAGCTTCGGTTTCCTGACAACACCTCCCCCCACCACCACCAACCTTGAATCTTGCTCTAAGGCTTCACTCCAAGAATAGAATACATCTTCCTTTCACACATGACCCCTGGAGCAAACAAAAAAATTAATCAATTAACAGAGAAATCATATAAAACCTAATAGAGATATACTTTGCTCTAGCATCACCAAACAAGATGTGACAGATTCCACCAGGACTATTGTACAGCCCCCTCCCCAGTTTTTTCTCCCCTCTCTCCAGGATACATGGCTAGACAGCTAGAGATAGGACTTCCAGTTTCCCTTACTGCCAGATGTGCCCATGGGACTAGTTCTAGCCCATGGGTTGTAGTTGAAAGTGATGTGTGCAACTTCCACATCACTTGTTGAGAATGGCACCTGCCAGCATGGGCTCTTAGATGACGTCATGGTGCAGAGGCCACCTACGTATCTTGGACCTTAATATGAGAGAAGACTAAATTTCTGTGTTCTTGAAGCCACTAAATGTTCTTGGGTGGCTTTGTTACGTCAGCCTAACCTTTATTTTAACTATGACAAAGTTCATGTAACTCATTTGCCTCAGATTGCTTACTAGAATGAAATCCAAAGGACTTGACCAAGGCCTTTAGGATCTGGCAGGACCAGCGGCCCCTCCCTGACTCTATACCCTACCCCCTCTATTTATTTCCTCCTTGTCATTGATCATACTCTATAATTACCTTGATTTATTCTTGTACTTGCCCATTGGCTCTGTCACTGTATAGGCCACCTGACAGCAGCAATCTTACTTCTCTTGTCCCCTCTTACATCCCCAGCACCTGGAGTAATGCCTGACCCAGAGGGGTGCTCCCTAAACATGTGTCAGAATAAGGAATTGTTGGTTATTTGGATTCAAAAAGAGACAAAATACATCTAGAAAACTAGTATGGCTCAGCAGAAGACAGTCTTCAGGGAAGTAGAGATTCAGGTCCACACATGGGTGTCATCTCTGAAGAATAGCTTTGTGAGGGTTAATATTAGGCATCACCTTGACTGGATCATAGGGTGCCCAGATATTTGAGGGCTTCAAGTCGCTTTTTGGGGCTTCCCAGGAAGACGAAGGGAAGGGGACTCCTGAAGAAGCACTACAGAGGCAGGATTGGTGAGGAATAGCTATTAATGCTGATGAAATCCCCTGGAGAGTCAAAGCCTGGTGAGATTCTATGTGTGTGAGTGGTGTTGGTATATAAAATTGAACCACCACTTTAATACATACCAGCAAAGGTTATAGCATATAATCATAAAACATAAAAGCTGGAATCTTTTGGGAGAAAGGGAAAATGAAATTCAGTGGGAATCTCCTGACAGAAAAATATGTATTCCTGGGACGCCTGGGTAGCTCAGTCGGTTAAGCATACAACTTCAGCTCAGATCATGATTTCACAGTTTGTGGGTTTGAGCCCCGTGTCAGGCTCTGTGCTGACAGCTCAGAGACTAGAGCCTGCTTTGGATTCTGTGTCTCCCTCTCTCTCTGCCCCTCCACGCTCATGCTCTGTCTCTCTCACAAAAATAAATAAACATTTTTTTAATTAAAAAAAAGAAAAATATGTATTCTTCTTTGAGGTGGCAATAAACGCACGTGTCATTGCCTGTACCATACCCTTGTTAACATCTTGCTGGCATCAGGCATTTTGAACAGTTGAAACGTTAAGGAAATCAAAACAAGCATTAGTTAACATCAGCATTGTTTATTGTGAAAATACTTTTTATTGCTATAAAGTTTGTGTGCATTTAAAATTGAGTAGAGATGGAGGCACTTGGGTGGCTCAGTCCAGTTAAGCATCCAACTTTGGCACAGGTCATGATCTTGCAATTTGAGATAACAGCTCAAAGCCTGGAACCTGCTTCAGATTCTGTGTCTCCCTCTCTCTCTGCCCTTCCCCCACTCATGCTCTGTCTCTCACTCTCTCTCTCTCAAAAATAAATAAACATTAAAAATAATTTTTAAAATTGAGTAGAAATATTGGAGGGACCATCCGTGTAGTCCAAGAAATTTACATTTAATTTAATCCTCACACCAAGCCTGTTTGGTTTGTTGGTCCCAATTTAGAGATGAAGAAACTGAGGCTCAAGAAGATGAATGTGTAGCCCAAGCCACATAGCTAGTAAAAGCAGAATAGAGATTACACCTAGGACTGGCAAACTCCAAAGGTCTTTTCACTCCATCACACGATTTCCTTCCTGATCAACTAGCCCCACCTTCTCATTCTACAGAAGAAAAATCTAAGATCTCTCAAAATAGATGACTCAGGAAGGCAACATGGCCAGTGAGTACCCAAGGTTGTTCAAAAGTGCAGATGTCTTTCCTATTTAGGGCATCAGTGTCCTCCAGCCAAGGACGGCAGAAACACACCTATAGAAGGATTTGGGTTTATCACACCTTGCAGCAAGTGGAAACGTATACCATGGGAAACTGTGGGGGCATCTCCATGAGAAGGTGTAAGAAATCATAGGACTGGGGTTTGTGTTAGGTGATTTGGAGTAAGTGTAAGTAAACAAGATTCCACCTTGGACTGAATGCTGTCAGGAAGTATGGGTAATTCTATGGGTATTTTAATAAATCTTACCTAAGAAAAGTGAAGGTAGACCAAGGCTAAAGCTCTAAGTGGTAAGAATATAGCAGGCACTCACAGTAGTTGGAAGATGGTAGCATTAGTCTATTGCTTTGTAAAAAATGACCATAAACTTCGTGGTATAGAATAACACACACGTATTATCACAGTTTCTGTATGTCAGGGTCAGAGCAACAGGGGAGGGTCTCACCAGGTGAGGGCTGCCATTCTCTTTAAGGCTCAGGATCTTCCTTTCCAACTCACTGGCTATTGGCAGAATCCATTTCCTTGCAACAAGAGGACTCAGGTCACCAGTTTCCTTCTAGCTGTTGGTGGGAATGGCTTCCAGATCCTGAGGCTCCCTGCAGCCTCTTCCAGGTGCAGTTTTCATAAGGCAGAACCCAACATGACTGTCAGCTTTCTTCCATGCTGGCCAGAGTGTGTCCCTGGCTTTTTCTTTTATATTCAGACAGAGAAAACTCCCTGCTTTCGAAAGGCTCATGGAATTAGGTCAGCACTACAGAAGATCTCCATTTTAAGATCAACTGATTTGGGACTTTAATCACATCTGTAAATATCGCTTCACAACAGTACCTAGGTTAGTGTTTGCTGAATATTGCAGGAAAGTGTGTGCACAGCAGGGGCTGGGAATTCTGCCTCTAAGGGAGCTTGGATTTCTGCCTACCACAAGCAAGGATGGGGTTTGTATTTTGTGGCTGTGCTGTCTGTGTTCAGACATGAGTACAGAGTGCTTTTGGTTTCATCTCGATCCATCCCAGAGTGTAAGATCTATCCCAGAGTGGCTGTGTCTGAAATCAATACTGTATGAAATGAATATGCCCAACAGGCAAAAGCCCAGGCCTCACTAATAATACAAGACCAGCTCCTGGATATCAGAGGCTACTTTTCACTTTCTCAGAGGGAAGGTGCTGATCACATCCAAGAGGAAAAATAATCAGTGTTATGATAGGCAGTTTCCAATAGAGAAAACCCAAGTAGCCAACAGACACACAAAAAGATGCATTAATGTCTGTAGCAATGAGGAATATGCAAAGTAAAACAACAATGAGATGCCCTCACCCATCAGATTGGCAAAACATGTAAAATCTAATGATGAAGAGAAAGCAAAGATGAAGAAGGCCAGCAAACACCATACATTCACAGAGGAGTACGCATTGTTATGACTTTGGGGAGCTATCTGGCATTATCTAGCCCAGCTGAAATTGTACATGCTCTCTGATCTTGAAGTTTAAAATCTACAAATGCCCTAAAGAAACTCTAACATATGTGAACAAAAGGACACATACAAGAATGTTGGTTGTATGTGACAGAATCAAAACAAGTCCAAAAAAAATGGAAATAACCTAATGGTTATTGAATGAATGGGTAAATTACATTATATTCAGACATTATAACACCATCTGGCATTTAAAAATGAAAGCACCAGAGCTACGTCTATCAACTTGAATAAATCCCAGAAACAATTTTGTGCAAAAGAACCAAGATACAGTGTGACATTTCCAACAAGATATCATTTATATAAACTTTTTCAATGAGCATAACAATGCTTTATAATTTTTATGGGTACATAGCATATGTGGCAAAAATATAAAAACATAGATGGAAATGATAAAGGCTGAATTAATGAGTATGATCCCCTCTGGGGAGAGAAGGAGGGAGAGAGAATATATCTGAGAAGGGTACACAGGGGGCCTCCATTATATCTATAACATGTAATTTCTTTTAAAGAAATCTCCTGCAAATATGGCTTAATATAAAGATTTGATGAAGCTGGATAATGAGTATGTGGGTTTTCATTATATTATTTTGTATTCCTATCTCTATGTTTGAAACAATAAAGTTGCTCTTTGATTTGAGTGGGAAGGGGCAAGCTCACTTTTTATTTTATGTTTTATTTTTTATTTTTAGAAGAGAGAGAGAGAGACAGCATGAGCAGGGGAGGGTCAGAGAGAGAGGGAGTCACAGACTGAAACAGGCTCCAGGCTCTGAGCTGGCAGTCAGCACAGAGCCCGACGCTGGGCTCGAATCCACGAACCGCGAGATCATGATCTAAGCAAAAGTCGGACGCTTAACCGACTAAGCCACCCAGGCGCCCCAAGCTCACTTTTTTAAAGCAGTATGAAAGCAGCAGAAAGAGCAAGGCAGGAACCAGAAGAATAGGTTGAAAGCTATAGAACTGGGGCCTGAGGAGAGAGGAGTAGTAAAAGGATCTGGAGGTGATATCAAGACACTTGGCCTCACTAGGCACATTGGCAAGACGCAACAAGCACCAAATCAAAGCCCGTAGGACATGGTATGAGGGCAAGGTCACTTCCAAAGAGAGGAGAAACCTGCCTACACTCTGCACAAGGTATGTGTGTAAGGCTGCATCTATGCTCATGGCTGAATGATGCATACTGTGTGTACGTAGGGGGAGGAGGTGTGTGTGAACTGATCAGAATAAAGTTTACAGGGGCACCTGGGTGGCTCAGTCTGTTAAGCTGCCAACTCAGCTCAGGTCATGATCTCATGGTTCATGAGTTCAAGGCTCATGTCGGGCTCTGTGCTGATGGTTCAGAACCTGGAGCCTGCTTTGGATTCTGTGTCTCCCCTGCTCTCTGCCCCTCCTCCACTTGCACTCTGTCTGTCTCTCTCAAAATAAATAAATATTTAAAAAATTTTTTTAAGAATAAGATTTACAGCTGCCTTAGACACAACTCTAACATTAAAACCTAGAGAAACATCTGTGTGTGAATTGACAGCTGAAGCTTCTGTGCCTTGAGCCAACAGCCTTTGTAAACACTGACAAAAAGAATTTGAGACCTGTTGAAGAGGCAGGAACTCTTCTTTGCTACCTTGAATTCCACACTCGGCTCATTGAAAGCTGGCTTAAGTTACCTCTATATCATTCTTCAATGCCTCGGTCCTTGTTTTTGTCAGTTTGGGGGGCTAATTAGTTCCACAAACCCAAGAAAATTCCATCTTCATTTCACAGTCCCAATGTAGTAAGTATGGGCTGGACAAGAGACCACACAGGATCTCGGAGAAATTAAACCTTTTTTTTTTCAGTTGTTTATTTTTCTGTCTGATACCATCTGCGGGGACATGCTACCGTGAAAAGTTATGACTCCCTGAAATGAGGATTCTTCTCTCTACTGAACTGCTCTCTGAATTCCCAACATATAATCATATCTGAACAGCAAGGTCATATTGCTCACCCAGTAACTCCTTGGAGTCTGCTTCCTAAAAGTAACTCTCTCAACCATGACTCAGCATAATCTCAAGGGAAAAGGTATTTAGTACAATAATAGCCTTCTCTCACTTTTGGTGTCTTATAAAAGTTAGGAGAACCATGGCATGCACAGAAGAAAAAGAATGGTGACTCACATTTGCTTTCTCCTGTCACACTCTACTCAGACAAAATGTATTCCTAAAGAACAATAGGGAAAAAGTATTAATTGGTTTTAATATTAGTAACCATTTTAACAGAGAAAAGATTACCAACCCATCAAATCTAAAGAGTAGTCTGGGGCCCCCAAACAATAGGCATCAGCTAACATTCAGGAAAACACAAAATAAGGATACAAAAGGGAGAAAGAGCCACAAACACAAGAAAAATAAACACAGAGAAAAAAGAGACTACATCCAAAAAAGCAAGGTATAGTACATACAGCTGTAGCAGAAGGCTTGGCGGAGAAATGGAGGGTGTGTGTGAGGGAATGAGTGACAGGTAAGATGGGAGGAAATAAAAAGAGCAGTAAGGGTCAGCCAAAGACAGCTAATACAGGCAGACATGTGGAGACAAATGCAAAAACACACAAAAACCAAGAGGGCAAAACAACTACTGGCAGAGGTTCTCTGTCTTAGCCCAAAATCATTAGTCAAAACCTTGGTGATAAGTATGTCATTGAAGTGACCATTCATTCAAAGAAAGACTGCAGGTGAAAGTCTCTAAGGTATAATTGCATCCACCCTGGGTCTCCAGTAAGCTATCCTGGAGATTTTCCTCTGTTGGAAAGTCTGGATGGAGAGCCCTTGGCCTATGCATTCAAACGAATCTTGCACAAGTATTCACATCCTTGAGAAAGAGCAGGTAATTAGCTACAGGTAACTTCAGACCCTTGTACTTCAAGGTAATGTCAGATGTTCTTTCCCACTTATCCTCTGCCCTTTGTACCCAGTAAACACATACCCTTAAAAGGTTCCAATAAGCACTATTAAGGATAGAGATGTAACAACCCTAAAGATGGTGTGTGGTTGGGAATGTGGAACTTAACCAGAGTTTTAGGGATATTTTTCCTCAGTGATTATCAGGGATTTTTAAAACACTTTGTTTTCTATGTCTAAGCTCTGTATTGCTGATAAATACAGAGGTTGCCTACTGTAGCCTTGTTGCTAACCTCAATCTTTTCCTGGCTTAATCATAATATACTCTAAAGTTCTAACTGGTTGCTAAAAATCCCTCATTTGGAGAATACTCAACAGTCTTCATAATGTATTCATACACATTGAATAAGGGATGTTCACAGAAACACTTTAAAGAAGGTTTGGCTAAATCTGATTTTCCCCATTCTACAAAAAGAAGCTCAGAAGAAATTCACTGAAGAAACTCATCTGAGGTCTCACAACCCAGCATAGCAGAGATAAGACTCGAATTTATGTCCCCTCTCCCCATCCAGTTCCATTTACTTTTCACTATGTCACCTTGGCTGTATCCATTGTGGGGGTAGGGGGGGACAGAGCTTCAATCCTCACATATTTCACATATTTTCCTTCCATTTGCTTCAAATCTTTGTTATTTAAAAAAAAATTTTTAATGTTTATTCATTTTTCAGAGACAGAGACAGAGAGTGAGTGGGGGAGGAACAGAGAGAGAGGCTCTGAGCTGTCAGCCCAGAGCCAGATGCAGGGCTCAAACCCATGAACCACGAGATCATGACCTGAGCTGAAGTCGGACACCCAACCGACTGAGCCACCCAGGTGCCCCAAATCTTTGTTAATTTTAATTAAATCACGATAATACTTGTGTCCCTACCTAGATCTCATCATCCTTCCTCCCAGAAATAACCACTCTCTTGAATCACTCTATTGTCATTTCCACATATATTTGATAGTTTTATTACTTGGGTATCTACACATAAATATCATAAAGCATTGTTCTGCATATTTGAGAATCTTTTATATTATTCCACAATATTTTTTCCTTTCCAGAATGGCCTTGAGCTTTGCCCATGTATTAACTTTAGTTCATTCATTTAAACCATTTAGTATTCCATGACCTTACCTCTTTTCAACAGCTAAAGACTCACTGAAAGTCCACTGTCTGCCTTCTTTCCATCCTCCTCCTCAGGACTGAGTGTAAGATTTTGTAGCCAAATGGGTTCAGCAATCACTCCTGTGCTTCCGGTGGGCCAATCCCCTGCTACCTTACAGACTTCACTGATTTCCATCCGGTTTATCTCGAGTGATTGCATTAATGAGACTGTTGATATAGTAATTTCACTGCTATCCTCATAATTAGTTCTCAGTGGAAATTGTTATAGTCATGATCCTTCTCAGTAGGAAGAAGCTGAGTTGATACTCTGGGAATAGAGCTTTTTGAAACTATATGAAGCAGGAAATTTGAGATGGGACCTGACTAATTCCTACTCAAGAAGACCATGAGACAGGTAAGTAAAAGTAAAGTGAAAGTTGTGGTTTGAGCATGTTTATAAGGCATGTATAGGGATGTCATCTTCTAAAGATATTATGATAAAATACTTGGACATCATTATCTGATCGCTCATATTTTTGGGAAAACTCTAAGAATTATATAGCATAACAATGGAATAAAATGGTGTATGTTGAACTCCTAAGATAGACAGTCATGAGAGCCACTCATTGTCTGTGTTTAACTCTACTACAGTACTTACTGTTATACAATAGCAATTTACAAGCTCATCTCTCCTATTACAACTGCACATTCCATGTTGGTGAAATTCATCTAATTCATCCCTAGAGCCTGGCACATATCAGGTGTTCCATTTGTCAAATGAACTGTTTAGTAAATGAAGAAAAAGTAGCACAAGTGAAGTCTTTTACTATGTAAAAGTCTCCTCAAGGCTGTCATGTAAAAAGGAACTACAGTAAGCTACCTAAATTGTTACAGAAATCAGTTCAAATATAGCAGGAAGGGGTAGAAGCATATTTACAGATGTGATGAAGCAAAGTTCATTCATTCTGCAAGCACCGGTCAAGTGCTTTCTAAGCCCAGTGCAGGAGGAACAGAAAGGGCCTAAACATGAGGTAATGAAGGAAATCTTTACTGAACGTCTACTCTCTAATCTTACCTATACTGGATATAACATTTACCAAACAGAAAAGGAGTGCAATCTCCATTTTACTCACAAGGATACCAAGTCTCAGAGAGGCTGCCTTACACAACCGCTATTACTTAGCTAATCAGACCCAGGATTCAAGCTCAGTTCCACCTGATCTGAATGCCAATGGACTTTTCATAGCAAACACGGTGTCTCTCCAAGGTAAGAAATGGTCCTTGACTTTGAGAAGATTAAGCAATAATAAAGGATAATTTTGGTTTACTAAAAAAGATATATATTATAATGACTAAATAGAAAAGAAACATGGACAGAGAGATTGAGATTTCAGTACTCCTTATAACCAGGTGAAGTTTAGCCTATTAATTTTCTCCTACTAGTTTTTTCTACATTCTAGAAAAACACCGTTTAACATTTTAATTTCTTCTATTTTTCTCTGCCTAGGATGCTTTTTTTTTTTTTTTAACTAACTCTACCTGACCACATATTTTAAAGGTTTTTCATGGATATTTTCACTTTTGGATCACCTAGAATCAGAACCTCCATCTAACATTTGGGGAATTACCAACTTCACAAATTTTAGTGAGAAGCAGAGCCCACCTCCCACTATACAGGTTGAAAGTGCCAACTGGTTATCTTTCTAGTCTCCCCTGCAACTAGAACATGGCCATACAGCCAAGTTCTGACAATCAGATATACTCACTCTAGACTTTGAAACAGGGGCAAGTGAGGTAAAGACTCAAGACCACAGATGATTCTGTCTGGAAGCTAAACAAGATTGAAGTTCTAGAGTTCTAGAATGGTGCAGTGCTAGTGGTGGCTGCCAGTGGTTCTGGTGCTGCAACAGATGACCCTGTGCTCAGCAGGCCAGCAGTGGTGCCCTCCCCAAACAAGCTCTGTATTGCAATGTACTGAGGTTTTATCCCTATCTTGGCCTGGTGGTCTCTGAGCCCACATCTATATCCCTATAGCACTCCAATGGACTAGCCACTATATTTCTCTCTCTTTTTTAATGCTTTTATTTATTTTTGAGAGAGAGCATGAGCAGGGGAAGGGCAGAGAGAGGGGGACAGAGGACCTGCTGTGAACTCTGTGTGGACAACAGGCCTTGAACTCACAAATGATGATAATATGACCGGAGCTAAAGTCTGATGCTTAACTGACTGAACCACCTAGGGCCCTGCCAATATATTTCTTATAAACTTTTAACTTAGAGATCAAACTGTAAGGCATAAAGGGTATAAAGGTAAGAAACTATAAAAGTAAAATTTTGGCAAATCAGTTAAGTCCCACTTGCCCTTCTCCAGTGAGTCAACCACACTGCTCTCAATTGGTATTTGCATTCTCATGCATCTTTAATACTTTACCGCATATGAGTATAATCCTAAGCACTAGATAGTAATCATCTTGTATATTCTTTAACTTTATATAAATGGTGTCTTACTATATATATCTTTCTGCAACTGGCTTTTCACTCAATGTTATAACTATGGAATTTTACCAGTATGATATATCTGGCTATTCATTCTTTTTCACTCCTGTGACTCTATAGTATTCCACTGAATAAATATACCATAATTTATATATTCCCCTATAGGCAGACATTTTTAAGTTATTCAATTACATGCTAATGTAATATTGCTATAGACCCCCTTGTACATGTCTCCCAGTATGTGTGTGCAGGAGTCCCCAGGGGGTATGTTTTTAGGAGTAAAATTGCTGGGTCATACCATATGAGCATTTTCAGGTCTACTAGATATAGTCATATATCTAGTCCTCTAAAGTGGTTGCATCTTATATCATTTTAACAAGTTTATCCTGCTGCTGACACCAGCTAGAGTCAACTTGTAACTAAGAATGTAGAATGATGCTAAGAAACAATTATCCATGGGTCTCCCATATTTCTGCATATCAGAGCAGAGATTCTGACTCTTTATTCCACTCTATCTGTTCCAGGATGTTTGTATAGTGAACAGCCTTGGAAAACATAGGGTCTTCCTCAGTAGCAGATGGCAGGGCAGGTTTTTTACTGTCTGGTATAATGAAGACAATGTCTCCTTCTAGGGCAAAAGTCAGGCAGACTTACATCCATTATAAAAGATTCAGTTTACTTAAAGTTGGGGTTCCTTTTTTAAAGTGCACCCCACTATGTGGGGAGATATCACCTAGACCTCTTTACATTACCCTATGAGATTTGAGGCTCAGCAAACTAGTGTCAATTGTTGATAATCTGGATATTGCCATTGCAATGAGTAGTAGTCCTTTGTCTCTGACCCAAGAGTTTCATGTCTTCCTCCAGCATCTATGAAACTTGGGCAAACTAACTTAAGCTTGTAATTAGGCAAAATCAACTACCTTTCACAGTTCTTGACAACTGACATAAGAAGTATGGTGGTTTGGGCAATAGGCCATCAGGGAAACCACAAGAGGGATCTGGAAAGTTGGTTATCTGAAATAGTCAGACTTTAAGAGTAAAAAAAAACAAAAACAAACAAACAACAAAAAAAAAACCCCACCAGTTTAACAAATGGGACTTTGGCAGTTTCACATGTATCCAATTAGGAATGCTTTCAGCTGGAAGTCATAGAATATTCATATTAATAGTAGCTTAAACAATAAAGGTTTTAATTATAATCTATAAAAAGAACTCTGGAAATAAGAAGAACAGGGCTGGTGTTGAAGTCCAGTGAGACCAAAGACCTAGGGTTCTTTATCATGTTCTGCCCCAAAGGCCAAAGGAAAAATGGGATAAATGTTTATCAAGGATCCAACAACATCTGTCACACCCTAATATCTAATCTAGTTACCAGTTCCAAGTCCAGGATCTTAGACCAAATGTGCCTTCTCAAGGTCTAATGACCTATAACCTATAAAAAAAGTATTTAAATTCACCCAGTTCAATTTACCCAATATACAGTGATAAGGAAGGAATAAGGTGTATAACTTCTTGAAAAGAAGAGAATGGAGTTTTCCATTGTTCACTGATCCATCACATGTGCCATATTCCACTGAAGATGAGCAGAGTACACATCCATTGGCAGAAGAGTTAGTTCTTTAATCGGCTAACACAGAAATCACTGGTGCTGCTCTTGGAATGGTTCTTTTTGTCCATTGGCCTCTGTGACCCCTTGTCCTGGCCTCTGAGAGAAACTGCCTTGCCCATTGTCCTCTGGCCTCTGTGACCCCTTGTCCTGGCCTCTGAGAGAAACTGCCTTGCCCATTGTCCTCTGCAGCCCCTCTGAGGTGGACATGGACACTGAGGAAGATGGCGTTCTGGGAGCTGCATGGCTTTCACAGCCTTTTAAAGTTGATACATGTGGTTTTTATCATTATGAGCAAGACTACTATGTATATTGTTATACAAATCAAAATGGTTATCAGAAACCATTTTTTGCCCAGCACGTTAGAAGAGATCAAAAACTTTTATAACAAACACACTGTGCTGGCAAGGTTATGCAGGCAGGCACTCTCATATATATGCTGATGGGAGCATAAACTCGAATTACTTCCCTGGAGGGCAATTTGACTAAATATATTACTCATATGTATATATTATTCATATACATATGAGTAATTTTGAGATATATATAGATATCTAACTAAATGCATTTGGCTATATACATATACATTACTCATGCAATATCTTTTGACTAATTCCACTTCTAGGAATTTATCATACAAATGTATTCATACACACAAAATGACATTGATACAAGATTATTCATTGCAGCTGTGTTTCTGAAGCACAAGATTGGAAACCACCTAAGTGACAATCAATAAAAATTAGTTAAATAAAGTATGATATACCCATACAATGATATCCTATGCAGCTATTTTAAAAAGGGATGAAAGGCTCTTAATTTAGGATTCCAAGAAATGCAAAATTTTAAAACCAGGTGCAAAACAGTGCATATGTGCATAGTGCATAGTGTCATTTCTGTCAGAAAGAAAGTCATCTGGGGCGCCTGGGTGGCTTAGTCGGTTAAGCGTCCGACTTTCGCTTAGGTCATGATCCCGCGGTTCGTGGGTTCGAGCCCCGCGTCGGGCTCTGTGCTGACTGCCAGCTCAGAGCCTGGAGCCTGTTTTCAGTCTGCGACTCCCTCTCTCTCTGACCCTCCCCTGCTCACACTGTCTCTCTCTCTCCTAGAAATAAATAAACATTAAAAGAAAGAAAGAAAGAAAGAAAGAAAGAAAGAAAGAAAGAAAGAAAGAAAGAAAGAAAGAAAGAAAGTCATCTATCTCTGGAAGACACTCAAGAAACTGGTAACAAAGATACAGTGAGGAAGGGAATTGGGTGGCTGTAACTATGAGTGGGAGCAAAACTTTTCACTGTGTGCCCATTCTTTTGTATTGGAGCCATACGAATACTTTAGCTATTTAAATTTTTAAATTAAGCACTTGATAGGCCAATGTTTACAGCAGAATTATTCAAATTTTCAAAAAATAGAAATTACCCAAATGTCCCAATGAATGAATAAAGAAAATGTGATATATACATACAATGGGATGTTATTCAGCCTTGAAAAAGAAGGAGATTCTGACACAGGCTACAACATGGGTGAATCTTGGGGACAGGATGCTAAGTGAAATAAGCTAGTCACAAAAGGATGGACACTGTATGACTCCATTTACACAAGGTACCTGGGTAGTTAAATTTATAAAAACAGAAATTAGAATGGAGGTTACCAGAGACTGCGAGGAGGGTTAATGGGATGTTCCTCTTCACTGGGGACAAAGTTTCAGTCTGGGAAAATGAAAAATTTCTGGAGATGGATGGTGGTGATGGTTGCACCACAATGTGAAAATGTGAAATGTACTTAATGCCACTGAACTGCATACTAAAACAGTTAAAACTTGCAGTTCTATGTTATGTATATTTTATCACAATGAAAAAATTTTAACTCGGTAGGCCATACTAAAATCCATTGAGATATACACTTTAAATGGGTAAAATGGGAGCTCCTGGGTGGCTCAGTTGGTTAAGCTTCAGACTTCAACTCAGGTCATGAATTCATGTTTCATGGATTCGAGCCCCGTGTCAGGTTTTGTGCTGACAGCTCAGAGCCTGGAGCCTGCAGCCTGCTTCCAATTCTGTGTCTCGCTCTCCCTTTGCCCCTCCCCCACTAGTGCTCTCTGTCTCTGTCTGTCTGTCTCTCTCAATAAATAAATAAACAAACAAACTTTAAATGGGTAAACTGTAGGGTTTATGAATTATATCTCAATAAAATCAGTTTTTAAAACAGAGGCTTCCAAGTCATTTGTTTCTGATCAACTTCACATGTAACTAACCACAAAGATGTTGTTTAAACAGAACCTGTAAGACTGAAAATTCATGCCTTTTATATAATACTTATTATGTTCTACTCCCCCCCACCCACCCCAGTCCTTTATTCCAAAAAGGAATATGCTCTGCAGCATAATATTAAAGACAGGGGCAAAATAGATTTGTGAATAAATAACTTTTTATTAACTTATTTATTTTGAGAGAGAGAGAGAAAACAAACCAACAGACATGAGCAGGGGAGGGGCATAGAGAGAAGGAGAGAGAAAATCCCAGGTAGGCTCTGCACTGTCAGCACAGAGACTGACACAGGGTTCCATCTCAGGAGCCATGAGATCATGACCTGAGCCACAATCAAGAGTTGGATGCTTAACCAACTGAGCTACCCTGGCACCTCCCAGGGATATAAAAAAAACTTTTAGTCTTATCACTTACTGGTAAGGCTGCTGCTGCAACTAGCTTCATTTTGGCCTAGAGAAGTTGGCTTTCCCAATGCTTCAAGGTGACAAATTGTAGAAGTTTCAATTAAGATAGCTTGTAAGTTGCTGGACATGAATATCTCTCTTTAAGGGTCATATTTTCTTTTCTCAACCTCTCCTCCAAATTATTCCTTCTCTTATGGGAGTTTGCTGAAATCTATATGCAAACTAACATACTATGTTATCTTGATTTTCTCCTGATATTTGCCCCAGTGTTTAGTGGAAGAGCTGCCCATACTTTGTGGAAACAGCAATACCACTTGCCGTATCTCATGACCCAGGGCTTTCAGTGACGTTCCATGTGCTTATGCCACGTTGAGATGCTCTTTGGAGCCACATTAAACTCAAGAAGGATAATCTTAGCAGCAGTCCAAAAGTTGGGGGACAAAACCATATTACTTCCTTAGTACATAACACTTTTCATTTTGAGGAATGAAACACCTGACGTGGTGCTCCAGGAGGCCATGACAGCTGAAGTCCTATTGTGGTAGGAACCCCTCCCTAATGAGAAAGAAAAAATTGAAGAAGAGAGAAAAGAAGACTTCAAGGTCACCTAGATATGAGTCCAGCTGCCTACATCCCCCATGTTCTTGTAAACTGAAACAACTTAATCAGACTGCATGTTTATGTGTATTACCATATTTGGGAGACAAAGAAATAGAAAATGCATAAAAAAACCCTATGCCATATGATGTGGGCCGCTCAGTTCTTTTGGGTACGAACCCAACTGAGCGGTGCCGGCAAAATAAAGTTGCTTCCTGGAAAGAAAAGTC